>NW_005187593.1:1140684-1143863 GCF_000239375.1 Pundamilia nyererei
GTCTTTACTAATGAGTATAGTTGAAAATGAAACATATATGATTGACTTAAACTTCATCCCTCTGTTTTGCATTTCCACCCTTGTTCCACAAAGTTTCACCTGTGCTCTGCCACTGTTTGGCTTGGTTACAGATGCACAGTTACACATAAATGTCAGGGTCAGAGTCAATCAGAGGAAGAGTTGGTGATGGTCTTTGCATAATGTGGATGTCAAATTTTAACAACGACAGCTGAGGACAGAAAAAAGTGTGTCTGTAAAGGTCACCGAAACACGGTGGAAACTCTGTAGAGTTTCTATTATCTGACTATTTTAGTTTAAACATTTACCTGCCAGTATGAAGGGAAGGTTTCTAAGACTGAATCTCCAAACTAAAAATGCTTTTGGTGCTTGGCAAATGTTAATTGTGGACGCTGAACCAAGTTAGTCATAAATTCTTAGAATAATTTTAATAATTAGTCATTGTTTCAAATGTCAAATTGTTTTCTATTTTTTGGTTCCAGCTTTTCAGCTCTGAGGATTTGTTTCTTTTCTTTGTGACACTGAAATAAAATCCCAGTTTTGGACTGTTGGGTTTCCATGTTTGCAGATGTCAGCAGTTAGATTTCCTGGTTTTCCAAGACTATATCTACTAGTTTTTCTGGTGTTATAACCTGATTATGGTATATGCTGCTAGGCTTTTCTTTTAAGCCACAATTAACTCTAAAACATTAGTTTTGCTTTAGGCTTCTTTTAGCTTTTGCTGTCAAAAAAGTAGGCGGAGGAATTGAGAAGGTAGGTCTTGTAATCTTTAACCTGTCCTATCTGCATAACTGGTGGGTGTATAATTCATGGAGGCCTACGCCACAATATCATTTAATTAACAAGCCCTAACAACAAATCAAAGTGCATGTCAATACCAGCTTCCTCCGAGAAACTGAGCACAGCTGCCTGGTGCGTCTGACAAAAACCCAACCTTCCACCATGACAGCTCCCACCCCACAGCCATGCTAATTATGGACCTTCTAGTTTAAACACAGTACTGGAAAACAAAGAGAAGAAAGAGCTGATTGTTTAATGACTGAGGTCTTTACCAGAGCAGCTTGACTCACATGTACAAGTGATTATAGGGTTCAAAGTGCAGCAAGGAGATGTGTCAGAAATGCTGCAGAATCTCATTTTTGTGATGTACAACAGCAGCAGCAGCTATTCAAGGTCACCAACCAGTCACTGACATGTGCCACACTACCTCGAGGACAGCAGCAGCAGCCCTGTCACGAACTGTCAGGACAGTTTGTGCTCTATGTGAGTTTTTGTTTTTTTAAATGTGTTTCTTGTAACATGGGTGGGGAGATGGACAAAACAAAAGAGATCTTTAATATGCTACACTTAGTTGTAAGCACAAGTGGCCTGAGTGCAGAAGCAGACTAGGGACTGGTTCATGTGACAGTACCTGGAGGAGGAGGTTGGCTCGGTGGTCTGCCTCTGGATTTTAGCCTGCTGGCTGAGCTTCTCCCTCAGAGCTGTCTGCACCTCGGCAGGGATGTCTGGAGACGTTTGGCTGATCTTCATGGCTGCCTCCAGTAGCTTGACTGAGCTCCGTCCATTCACCTTCACTTCAGGCGGCTGTTTCTTTTCCACCTCCGCCACTTTAAACTCAGTAACCGGGGGGGAGTTGGGTGGGGGTGCCTCGGGGAAACCCACACGGAGCACATTTTCAGCGTGGGCTGACAGAGCCTTGCTCCTCCAGATGGGCCAACACAGCTTCCAAAAGACAAAGAGAGAGACTACCAACAGGGCGAGGCCACAGAAACCCACGACCACAGCAAGGAGACTAATAGAGATGTCTACATTCAACCAAAGGACAAAGACAGGTGACACGTAGAAAGGAGGAGAGAAGCAGGCGAAGGACAAAATATGACCAACATACATGCAAGGGAGAAGGAGAAAAAGGGAGAGAAAGCAAGCTGTAAGAAAGAGGGGGCAGCAAATGCACCTGTTTGATATAGAAAGATCATATAAAGGTCATAAAACCACAGTTTAGTGAGGAGACACAGCATCAGGAAAACAGCACGAAAAGAAAAACATCTGGCACTCACATCTCCCCTTCTGGCTTAAAAGCAAAGTTTGCACCCGCTGTGCAACAGTATGCAAGGAAGCTTAACTCAGCTTAAAAATTCAGATTTTCAATCAAGCTGGCACTAGAGTGAAATTTCACAGACTGCAAATTTACAAAGGAAACATAGCTGAAGGGAGGAGAATCATTTCGTCCTCTCGGTCTGTTTCCCACCTGTTGCTGTTTCACTCAGTGTGGACTGAGATGCGTAACAGGTAGACACTTTCAGAACATTTTTCGTTTTTAAAAAAACGCAGTAAAAATAAGGATAATAGTGGACTAATAAACTTTTAACTAGTTGGTGATTAGTTCATCCATTCCCCCTCGAAACTCTGCGAGTACTGGGCGCCATGACTTTAGAGAAAGAAGTGATTAATTAAGGGAATTGGGGAGAATAAAATAATGACTTTATTCTATTTACCTGCGTGTCCTTTACCTGGTATGTTGCTCTCAAGGGGGAATATATCCGAACATTTCTCCCGGTCTACGTGTCCCGCGAGACAAAGTTCCGTAACGATTTGGAGAGCCCTTTGGCACAGAGTGACGCTGTCATCCGTCCGAACATTCATGTCTCTCCTGTTAAGCCATTGCACGCCGGAGGAGCCGGGAGGGCGGCGGTTCATTTGGAAACCTTTTATGCGCCGCAGAGTGCAGCCTGTCCGCGGGAGACAGTGGGGAAGCGCGCAGAGTCCTGATCCATATCCAGCGCGCAACGAGGAGCGACTGGCCGCACGCGCTCCCTGCGTTTGAATAACAGCAAACGGGGTGCTCGAGTCCAACCCTCACTGCGTCCAATAGCGATGCGCTTCGGTTTGATACTCAGTCCTGTTGGTCGGGGTTTGTAACGGGATTACTTTTTCGAGTAATGACTGGAGTGTTCTCTATGAGGGACAGACGACCTCGCTATGGCCCCGCCTTTCGGCCAACGCATGTTGGCTTCCCGATGCCCTGTGGCCCTCGGTCTGTGGTTATAAAGATTCAGCAGATTTAAGTCAAAGCCAAAGAAAAGTAACACTTTTCAAAAAGCATCACAGAGCTAGAAAAATAGGCTTACATACAAGCTGCCCCATACCTACAGAAAATGTGT
>NW_005187593.1:1145000-1170985 GCF_000239375.1 Pundamilia nyererei
ACTTTCCATCATATTTTGATTAGAGTGAAGATTTATGATTTGGTAGGGCCCTGTGGGGTCTTTCTGGTTTTTAAGGGGGCTGCAGCTTTATTGGCTTCTGGAATGGCTGATCGAGATTAATTTAAGGTGAGCTGTGTCTTTTTACTTAAACCCCCCCCAAAAAAAACAACAACAATATGGAGCAACATGGCAGTGGCTCAAACCCTAAAAATGAGGCTTCAAAATGCAAGGAAGCCAAGAAAACCAATTAATGATGTCATGGTAGCCACACCCATCCATCTTTTATATACAGTCTTTGACAAATACATACTGTTGTTGCTTACCAACTTGTGTGAATTGACTGTAAATTAATGTCTCATAACTGATGACCTTTGAGGTGTGAAACATTCACAAATAGATATGGAGACTTTTTTTATATGCTAATGGTAAGCAACAGGAAATCATTAAATCATACTTTAGCACGAGTCATGCATTAGTTTGGTGCTACTTGAGTATATAATTGTACTCTTATTAGAAAGTGTTACCATCTAACCGATTATTCTCTTTACAATTTATTTTAACTCACTCTCAAAACGCAGATTACCTATTGAAAAAGCGGTGTTCTGTGATTTTACCAGTGCGACCAGTTACTCAGTTATTAGTCTTTAATTTAATTATTTGTTGTGCATGTGTATGAAGAAAAATTACCATTAAATTCACTTTTCTCATCCGCAGGTAGTTGGAGAAAAAAAAGGGCACAGAATAAAATTTACATGTCATTCAAATAGTGAAAATGTTCAAGGATCTTCATCAAAAGCACTGCAAAGTCAAGGTTGCAGCCTGTATTCACATGCCAGTGGGGGGCACAAGACTGTAGCCAAGGGAAATTGCAGTGGAAAGAAGTGAAGAATAACAGATGTGATGAAAGAGTGACAAATACAGCTGAGGGTGATTTAGAAATTTGGAGCCATGGTTACTATGGTGTAGCTGTCCTGAAGGGATGGTATCAACAAAGGAAATGAACCAGAACAGGAAAGAGATTCCAAACCTCTTCACCATCCAGCCAGAGCCATGTGATAATTAAGACATGTCATATATACAGGACTGAGAGGAAATTCAAGTTCGGGATTTAATATCTTTACAAATGAGAAAAGGAACACTGAATGTTTTAACCCAGCCCAGTGACATGAAAAAGGCAACAATTTTATCAGCTTTTTCTCTTCCCATACGGTGACAACTAATGACACCTCAGGCCTCATCCTAACCATTTTCTTTTATGTGCATTGCAACATAATATGACACGTGAAAAGTTGAAAATGTGTAAACATGACACACATCTGAAGCAGCCCCCTTTCTTTATATGTATGTTCCATTATAGCATGTAATTTAAACTAGTGAACGGAGAAAATGATTACATACAACATATGGACAAAAGTGCCGGGCCACCTACACGTTACACCTACAGGAGATGCTCGGCCATGGAAACTCATGCCTTGAAGCTCCCTTGACGTGCAGAGTCTTTGTGCTGACGTTAATGCAAGAGGAGGTTTGAAGTTCTATAGTTTATGTTGACAACTATGCTCATCAGCACTCCATTACACACTGTACATTTATGTGATCTGCCACTTCATCACTGAGTTGCTGTGGTTCCTAAAGCTTCCACTTTGCAATTATACTGCTTAGAGTTGGTAGTGGAACATCTAGGAGGCCTGATATTTTTGCCCATATAGTGTATAATATAGTATCTTCATTCATTTAAGCTGATATATATGCGTAAATGGATGTAAATATTAAAAAATTGCAAAAAGGATACTTGATTGAGTGCTACTGTGTCAAGTTCTGTAAACCTTACTATATAAACAGGTCATCACTTGTGTTCATGTGTTTTAGAAATTCAAATTAATTCAGTTTTATTTAATTTGATTCTTTGAAGTGATACCTCCAGCAAAACAGCTGCTGATTCATTATTACTATGCACTCAAGAGCCACTTTATTAGGTACTCTTTGCTAGTACCAGGTTGGACCTCCTGCTAACAAATATCTGGCACAGATATATTTTACATATAGAAGTTATATTACCACCTCAATTGACATGCAACATGGATCAAAAGACAGTATGGGTTGCAAAGCAGCTTGCAGGTGCAGCTGTAACTGTTGGCAGGCTTAAGCAATCGAAATTGAAAGACATAGTTTAAATTTGCCAGATGGAAGCGTAAAACTATCAACTGATCGAAGCTTCGAGGTCCTGAACCAATCATAATTTTTTTCCTTTGAATGCTATTTAAATGTCTTTTTGAGCAGCCGCATCAGATTAAATGTTCAATAAAATTCATCCATCTCTTTGGATTATCTGGACATCAGATTGGCTCTCTTCATACTGAGCATCAAGGCCTCACAGAGCTGTTAGTGTGGCTGTTTGAGAGTCTTTTTTTCCCCCCCGTCACAGCTTGAAATACCAGATGATTTCGAGAGAGTCGTCACTCCTTTCCACTCAAACTTGTTGCTGATTGTAGAAAAACATTCCCTGTTAAAAATGGTCTCCACTCCCCCATAAGAGAGATGTATCAGATGTTTGAGCATCGTGCCCAGAGCAGAAAGCTGTTTGGCAGACCTCTATAACTGGGAATTAACCAACAGGAGGGCAAAATAATCAGCTGCTGCACTGAGCTGCAGTTGTCTAAGCCGATTCGATTCGGTATCATTAAATTGATATAAACCGCATGCATACAGCCAGCAATTACGTGGCCTTTAGTGTAATCATTACACTGGACAGTGCCCCATAGTAAGTGCCAAATTTTTTAAGCAATCCTTTGCCATAAGCTTTTGTGTATTCAATAAAATAAGGCCATCTATTGCCTCCATTCATTTCCAATTTCCAACCGCAAGTCTTCTGAAATCAGGGATGTAAATACCAAAGGGGCTGTCTCCAAGACAACAGCGCACACAACATCAGTAAACTGTCTGCGAGATTGTCTTTGTCTTTCAGTTTATGTCTAGTGTAGCATTGTGGAGAGAAATAATCAGTATTTGTTCTGCAGCTAAGCCTGCTGGGACACTGGCGTATAGATGGAAAATCAGCTGTGCTTTAAACTGCATTTCAAAGGCACTTGTTGGTAACTAATTGGTACACAGAAAAGAGGGAACACTGGATGATGAAGGGTTAGTGCGTGATTATGTCAGTGCTAACTTGAAAACACAAAAGTAATCACTGCGCACATCATTTCCCCTCATTGGCATTTGCATTAGGCTCTCAAACACAAAGACAGGAGCAGGAAAAGAGAGAGAGAACGCAGACTGTGCCTCTTTTAGATATCTTATCAAAGGTGATTTACATTATAATTCCATCTGCGCTCGATTCTGTCAAAACAATGTTGGCTAGGAGAAAATATGAGTCGTAAGAATGAATGTTATGGTTTTATTGTTTTTAACAACTTAACACTTAAACAACTTAAGAGCAAAAAGACCTCATAACACCATAACAGGCTGCTAATGAGGGACTGCACAGCATTTTTATACCCTTAGTCCTGTGTGTTCATACAGTGTCCGTCATTTTGATTGGATCTTGTGTGCAAAAGTCCACATGGTAAATGGACTGGTACTTACACACTGCTTTGTCCTTTAAATGAGGCCCCAAAGCACTTTTTACTACAAGCTTCATTCACCCATTCACACAGTACTTTGTTCTATGCCTTTCAGCACTTTGCAGCTTACTAAACACACACACAAGAAAATGACTACTGGACTGAATAGAAAGTAAAGGAACATTTAATGTGACTGCATACATAAAAAATATTTCTTATATTGTATATATGAGTGTAAGAGTGTTTTGGAGAGGACAAAAGCGAGCAAATCCTTCTCTAACATTTAGCAATGTGTTTTTCTCAACCCCTGAAAGGAGCACAGGGCTTGCTGAGAAAAATTTTTTTTAACAGCACATAGGAGTGTCAGGGTTTTTTTTTTAGAAACAAAATATTAATGATTAGTGAATAAATGTCCTCGTCTCCAGCAGAGGCACTTCCAAGAACTGTTAAGTGTGTTGGTACAGTGAAAGGTGAGACACAGGGTCCCGCAGGAAACCATAACATTTAGAGTTTATTACTATAGGAATAAAAGTTTCCATGTAATTTTGTACTTTTTTTGTTTTATTTATTTAAAAATAAAATGTTACATTTTAAGGAATCTGATGAAATGAAATGGTCACATTTAATGGTGTTGGGTGTTGTAAGAGTAGTGGTCCAAAGGCTTTAGCAACTAATCTAATATCTATCAATTTATCTCGTCCCTGTAGGCGGTCTATCCTTCAAGCTCGGGTCCTCTACCAAAGACCTAGGAGCTTGAAAGTCCTGCACAGTATCTTAGCTGTTCTTAGGGCTGCGCTCTTCTGGACAGAGATCTCCGATGCTGTTCCTCACCTCCCCTAGCTTGGGGGTCACTGGACCTAGCACTTGGATTACCACTGGGACCACTGTTACCTTCACCCTCCATATCTTCTCAAGTTCTTCTCGGAGCTCTTGGTACTTCTCCAGCTTCTTGTGTTCCTTCTTCCTGATGTTGCTGTCATTCATGGTTGGTTACACTTGGTCATGGCATTCCATGTATGCCCTTCCTGCTAGCATCTTGCACCCTCCTGTTATGTGCTGGATTGTCTCAGGGGCATCTTTACACAGCCTGCACCTGGGGTCTTGTCTGGTGTGATAGACCCCAGCCTCTATGGACCTTGTGCTCAGAGCTTGTTCATGTGCCTCCATGATTAGTGCCTCTGTGCTGTCTTTCAGTCCAACTTTGCCCAAACACTGGTATGACTTCTGGGGCCTGTCCTTCCGTGATGGCTCTTCTCCTTGCTCCTCACTTTTTCGGGCTTCTTCTGCCTGAGGTATTCACCAAACATGTGGTCAGCTGTGGCCATCTTCATGATGTACTCATAGACCTCTGCTGCCTCATCCTGTACAGTGGTTCTGACACTCACTGGTCTTGAGCCTCCTGCATTTTTCTTAGTGTACTGTCTCACGGTGCTGGATTTAGGGTGAAATCCTCCATGCATATCTTGCCTGATGTCAGTGGTTTCTATCTCCTCCTTTAGGCAGCTTAATATCCCAGCAGGGTACCTGATCACCAGCAGGGCGTAGGTGTTTAATGGCACAGATGTTGTTCTTCCCATTCAGCTGACTCCTCAGGACTTGCCTGAACCTTTGCAGAAAAAACAGAATAAAAATGTAATGCATTTATGTTATTTGTTTTTTCTTAGCAAGGGAGCAATTTGATAATGTATATTTTCTGTATGATTAGCACCTAATTTGTGTGTGTGTGTGTGTGTGTGTTTTTATTTGAGATACAGACTTTTCACACTTCCTCTTAGCTCTTTCCCACAGAGGCCCACAAAAACATATTGTTTCCATCACATTTACTTTGTTGTGATCTGGTCACACAATAACAGGTCAAATTATGCGATTGTTAAAAAACATTAATTTTGATATTTTCTGATCTGCAACTACACAAAATCCTGTAACGTTAGAGAAAGATGTGTGACTCACGTTATAAGTCTATGAACTGTGGTCTCCAGCAGTACAGTAACATGCTTGATTGGCGTGTGACTCATTAGACTCATGCATCTTTCTTTTTTTTTTTAAATAACAATGTATTACTGAAAGCTGTGTTTTACACCAGGCAAATATTCTTTGCTGTGTGATTTTTATTACACAAATGCATTCAGGAACACACCTTGTTAATTTATCCACTGTCTTTAATCAGAAGCTTTCAGCTAATGGCTGCACTCATAAATAAAAGCACAGCCTGGTGGCATAAGACCTTCCCTGGAGGAAAAAACAAAAAACAAAATAGTTAAATGTCCAGCAAATCCATTTGTTTCCATTTAAGGGACTAAGGCTGCTGATCAGTGCAGGTGTTATGAAAAGGTTGAAGGCTTTTTAAATTGTTAAAGAGTTAGACACTGTCAGTGTTGATTTCTAGATAATAATTTTAACCTAGCAGGAGAATAATATCTGAAGAGGAGCAGTTGTACTATATTAATATTAACCATAGCATTGCTGAAGTTACTTTTTTTCTCCCAGAGAGTTGTGGCCCAATGCATATTCTCATTTTTTATGTTTTTGAACATTCTCTGTAAACCAGAGATATTTGAAAGTAGATGAGCATTTTCTCAGAGACTCAGAGGCCACCTGGCACCAACAGCCATGCCACCTTCAAAGTCACTTCAATCACCTTTCGTCCTCATTCTTATTCTCAGTTGGAACTTCAGCAGGTCATCCGAACCATGCCTACATGTACTGAGTTCCTCCCATTTGACTGGCTGATTAGTTATTAGCTTTAATGCTGTTAAATAGGTAGACCTGATAAAGTGACAGGAGGAGTGTATTGTACTTTACTTTACCTAAACCCAGAGGAGGTTGTTTCTGCGCCCAGCAGTAACCAGACTCCAGCCATAGCTGTGTCCGATCAGATACTTTTGTTTTACACAGATGATTTCTAGCAGTTCTCTTAGGTGCTGACAAGTGATGGCATCCTGCCAGCAGCATCGGCTCAGAAAACACTTACGTCTCCGCAGGGCAATTATAACCCCTTAGCAGTCCAATTAGTCCCCTAAACCATCCAATGTCCCGTGGGCGGTACGTCCGACTGCTAACAGGTTAAATGACATATTTTGTCATTTGATCTGGAGTACATGTTGGTTTTTCACAAGATGGGAACACCACCTGAGACCGCCGTCTTTTTGTAGCTGTAAAACATCACACTAAAGGGCTTTTGCTACCGAGAGGTCTATTTTCAAACAATCTGTGCTGTTGTTCACTCGTGGATAATTCCTCTGGAAATTGTCATTATGCTTGTGCAGCAGTGAAAAGGCTTTATGAGTGTGCCTTCTTCTTCTGGAGACTTTTTCTGAAATAACAGAAGTTTTTTATTTGATGGCTGTTCTTCATGGCTTATGTATTTATTAGTTCTCTAAAACTTTTGTAGTCTGTATCGAAGGCTTTGAAGGCATCGTGTTTCTGTGGATAGATGATGGATTACATTAAAGTACTTGTACATTTTCTTGCATAATTAACCCCTGGGAGGGCAGATTATCTTGCTCAGACATACCGTTCCTCTCTGTGCCACATGTTCATTCAGCATAGCACTTAATTTTGTTCAGCAATATTATTTTAGATGTGTAAAAGTCAGAACTACAGTTACAGCAGCTCATACAGCAGCTGTATAACTCATTCATAGAGTTATTACATATCAGCAAATAACAGGTTACAAAATGAGATTAGGAAACAAGTGCAAGTCAGCAATACAAAACATGACTTAGCATGTAATGTCACATTGTTAGGAATGGTATTTTCATTGTGGCCAAGCTCTTAAATGTAAAAAAAGATCAAATCTTTAAAAAAATTTCACACAGTGTGGTTTCCAGCAGGGAAAAATGTGTGTTTTGTGACTGTTATGGTAATTTCTAATCTTTGGTTGTTACATTGTGTTGAATTGCAAGGCGACAGAGTCTGAGAATGTCAAATGTCATGGTAAATGTCAGCAAAATGGCCACCAACACAGCAGTGTGAGAGTGTCTTTATCCTTGACATAAGGTACAAAATGTTCCACTCCTCTAGCCTACAAACAAGCCTGGAGTACAGTGGAGTCTCTCCACGTTTGTTTCAGGTTTTGTAAGATAAGAAGGCGGACTTTTGGCACTAACAAACAAACTTATATCGAATTAAAGGGAAACCGGTTCACCGTCTGTGGCTTTGGAGGCAGAGGAGTCTTGTGGCGACAGACAAGCTTTTAGAACATGGTCTGTTACATTGGCTGACATTAAGAGAGTCTGCAAGTGAGAAATGATTTAATCATTAACATTCATGAGTAGGGACATGGGTGGCTTCCAGCACGCTGCGCTGAGGCCTAAAACAAAACACAGACAGCACAACACAAAGATACAGCCCAAATTGATTATTTTAGAGACAGATCATCATTAGAAATCCGAATGCGTAAGCACAGAATATGAGAGTCTTCTGTGAATGTCAAGCGCTCTGATTGTGGGAAAGACAATAATCAAAAACACTTGCAAAGTATTTATGTCTCAAGAGTTGTGTAGCTCTCTGTTTTTTTTAAGTTGTGTGGATGGAGTCTGATGATGCTCCTGCTTGCAGGGACTTTTAATTTTTTCCTGAGTGATCTTACCGCCACAGTCATGAGAGTGCGATCAGTGAGGCCGGATCAATTTGTTACAGAACAGTTTAATGACACCCTGGTCGCCCCTGCAGCACGCTCGTAAAAAGCTTGTTTTGTGTTAATTATTCTCACAACACTTGAAGCCGTTGAAGCTGGGAAGTCTTGCCCGTGAGCACCATTTGGCAGATTTAAAGTCCCGGAAACATGACGGGGATTATTTTCTTATGTTTACACACCCTTGAGAGCGGCGCCTCCATGCTCAATATATTTGTGAAATGAGAAGACTCTGAGCTGTTTAAATACGAAAGCACACAGGGAGCAAAGTGTTGAAGTCTCAGAAGTTTTCTGCCACAACAGTAGATGACTAAAAGGGTAAATTTTAACTTCTTGCTAATCTGAAATACTGCCCGCTGTGAAAATACCCTAACCGTCATTTGCTTTCATGGAAACTATGAGCAGTGTTGGACCTCAAATGTTATGTGTTGACTTTTTGCTGGACACAGAGAAGATCTTTCTTTTATAATCCAGTTTAAATTTGAGCACAAAGCCACTCAAAATGCATCAGAACTGTTCAGAATCTTTGCAGGAAAAAAGGGTTTTGCTGTGTGTTTCTTCTCTGGGAACAAGTATGGGGAGAAGCCCATAGTTGTTCATACTTTCTTTCTTTTTGCAGGTGTTTGTAGAGCTTTAATGTTGTGATAGCAGATCTGGATAGTTGTTTCTGGACGGAGCACTCTTTGCTCGTTAGCATCTCATGCACTGAGATCAAGTGATTGCTGTCTATAGTACTGTGCAAAGGTCTCAAGCCACCCCTCAGGTCTTTTTATTTTGCTTCTAAAGAGCAAGACCTTGTGATTTCTTGAAATGTCTTTTTCATTGTCAGGATGAGTTCAGGAGAGAGCTACAACAGTGACTGTCTACAGTCATCTGTAAAACAGGGTGGAGGCTCTGGAGCTGCATGCCAGCTGTTAGGGGTCTTATTAAAACTGATGAGTTATGAACACAAAAAGTACCATCAGATTTTGATCCACCATGAAATACCATCTGGAAAGTATCAGATTTGCAAGAACTTCGTAAAGATCATAACAATGATCCCAAAGCATACCTGGATAGATAAACACAGTGGAACACTATCAGTTGTGGACTCTGTTATTATCAGTTTAACCTGTTAGCAGTCGGACGTACCGCCCACGGTACATTGGATGGTTTAGGGGACTAATTGTAAATTTGTAGGACTGCTAAGGGGTTAATTGTTGTTTCCCACTTCCTGTTTTACTTTGGTGGTCATTTGCCTTTTTAATGTAATGTAATGTATACTTTATCAATCTTTGTAGGGAAATTACTCCTCTGCATTTAACCCATTCACTCAGTGAAGCAGTGGGCATCCACCAATCCAGCACTCGGAAAGCAGTGTGTAGGGACGGTACCTTGCTCAGGGGTATCTCAGGGAAGCTGTTCAGTGGATTCAAACCCCCAACCTTGCGATCATGGGGGCGACCACTCTACCTATTGAGCTAGGGATTAGTTTTACTTCCCTGCTCATCTCTTGTCTTGATTTTCTTCAGTTGTGTCTTGTTACCTACATGTTTCCACCTTCCTGATTACCCTCATGTGTTCATATAGTCATGTCCTCGTCCTCCCCCTCAGTCTTTGTTGCCTTTTATTTTTCCTGTGATTGTTTTTTCTTTTCTTTTTCTTTTTACGTTTTATGGAAATGTTTGGATTTGCAGTTTGCAGCTTGTCTTTTTTTGTCTTCTCCCAACTCAAAAAACGTTGGGAGTCCCGAATTTGGGTCTGTTTTCCACCAAACACAACATTCAGAGGCTCAACAAGGTATAAATGCTTGCAAAATGTGGCAGCTAGAGAATGAATTGCTGCAACTGTTGTTTCTGTTAAGTACTGAGCTTGCTGTGTTTGATGTAACACTTCTGACAAGGTACACGGTGTACTACTTGCAAGTGCAATAACAAAGATAAAGTGTATTTGCCTTGAACATATAAAGGAGTCATATAAGACACAAACCACACTGAGAGGAAGATTTTTTTACGATGTTCAACTGTTTGGTCAGACTTTTGCCTAATTAAAGCTCTATTTTGTCTGATAGAAACGTGTTATGAGCTTCATTAAAAGGAGCACTAAACATAAAAAAAAATCATGAACGCTGTTACATCTGAGATCTACTCATATCACTTTCTCCGCTCACATCTCTAAATGTCAAGTCATTCCTTGTTAGCCTTAACTGACCAAAATAGACTTTATTTTGTTGCATATTTTCTTCCAATGTTTTGGTGAGGTCACAGCTTTATCAGACTAAAACATGCTCCAACTGTCACAGTAAATGTCTATGGGAACAAAGCAGATCACAGGTATGGGGGTGAGCTTTGGACCTTTCATTCAAACAGCTTTCATGAGCTTGTTTTAAGGCGCCAAAGAAAACAAAATCCTTCCTACCAATTCCACTTCTCTCAAAAGAAAAACCACTGCTTTGTGGAATGACTGCTACAAATAGCTTACAGACAGCAAGCACTGTTGCTGGAGCATGACACTATCAGGGTCATGAGTTTGAGCTTCACATATGACACAGCATCACCTCTAACTGATGTCTCTAAAACGAGTAAAGTAGACCACTTTACTGCCATATTTTAAAGGAAAAAACTTCCATCATCTTAATTCTTTCAGCCTTCTGGATTGCCCACAGGTTATTATTTTTATGACTGAAAGGACGCCATAAACAGCATCAGTAGCCATTAAAGCAATTCAGAGCTCATTACAACAGCAGTGATGGACACTACCCCTGCTATGGCTGAACAAACAGCCTCGTAGTATCAGACATTAGTGTCATAAAATAACAAATGACTAACCATACAAATAAACAGCAACTGCACAAAAGCACTCGCTCTTGTACACGTAGTGTGTTTAACCTAAAAAAACAAAAACAAAAAACAAGATACTTACGCTTCAACTGCTGGTAAATATAAATATCTAATTAGCCAATCAAACGACAGGAACTCAATGCATTTAGGCAGCCTACTAATGTTCAAACTGAGCATCAAAATGTGGAAGAAAAGGGATTTAAGTGTAGGGTGGTTGATGGTGCCAGGTAAGCTGGTCTGTTTTAGAAACTGCTGATCTACTGGGATTTTCCCACACAACCATATGGTCAGAAAAAGAGTAAACTTGTAGTGAGCGATGGTCCAACTATTGTCCTCTGCCAGAGGTAAGAGGACAATGGTTGGAATGCTTTGAGGGGAAACAGTCCTAAGAAGGCAATAGTTATCCAAATAACCCCTTATTAAAATCAAGGTATGCAGAAGAGCATCTCTGACTGCACAGCGCATCCAACCTTGAAGCAGACTATCAGCTAAGAACGGGACACTGAAGCTACAATTCTCACAGGCTCAACAAAATGAGACAATCAAAAACGTTGCTCGGTCTGATGACTCTCCATTTCTGCAGTGACATTCAAATGGTAGGGTCAGAATTTCCTCTAAACAATCTGCATCCACAGCTCCATCATGCCTTGTAGTTCAGGCTGGTGATGGTGGTTTAATGGTGGGGGGGATAATTTGCTGGCACACTTTGTGGCCCTTACTACTAATGGAGCATTGCTTGAACATGTTGTTCACCATGCCCATGCCTTCTTACCAGAGAGTACCCATCTTCTGAAGACTGATTGCCAAGTACTAAATAGAGTAATCGTCTCTATTGTCTGTATCATATACACCGCCTAAAAACCTAATAGTCAAACTTTTGACTTTCATTGCAACAGACTGCACTGCTCCAGAGTCTGCCATAGTGGTTAAGTACACAGACATGAATTTTAAAAAATTAATAGCTGCCTGCTGGAGAAATTTGAAGCCTGTTTTTACTAAACGTACATTTATGTGATAGGAATTGTCTTTTTGTGGTTTAAGTCGATTAAATTCAGGTTCTGTAAATAAATCAACACAAATTCATCAACTGTATTGCAAAATAGAAGAAAATCAATGTAAAAGCCATGTGTTTAAAGAAGGAAAAAAAGAGGGTTGCTTTGCAGGTAACCTGGTAAAAAGACATCTGTCATTCCGCTCATGGAGCTGGTCTGATTTAATCACGGATTTCTAAATGGCTCTGTGGTTTAATTAGGCCATTTAAAGGTTAACTGCCAGGTCTGCGCCCACATCCAGAACGGTCAGGCATCTTTCACCATCAGACACTCTCTGCAGCTCCACCTTCACGTGTGAAGGAAGAAAAAAACAAATATGGTTCCTGTTTTGCCCGCAAATCGTTGTGTAAATAATGAACATTACCCAGCATGCAGTCACTCCATGTAGCCCTGCACATAAATGCACAGTATTGTTTGTCACCACAGGTCTCTGTAGAGAGAGGGGGGAGACTTTCTTCTCCCACAAATTATTTTAAGGGAGATGATAAATCTGTGGAGTCGAGCCTCTTTTTCTTGTTTACATGCTCATTCATTGACGACAGCTCATCTTACTTGCAGTGGAGCCGCCTGTGACCCAGGAGAACAAAAGTGGTTGCATTACTATATTTTGTGTGGGTTTTTCTAGCTATTAATTTGATTATCTTGGTTAGCTATTATTTAGCTCAGGCATGGCTTTATTTGTTCCACAGTGATGTAATATGTACTATGTACTAATATGCTTGAACTCACGAGTACCCACACAGTGTATTAAAATGTTCAAAAAGTGTACTCATAATGTGCTGAATGTTTTGAAAACTGAAACCACACCAAGGTAGCTATCGAGCAGCACAACTTATTCTCATGCTTGTGTTTTGGTCCTTATAGTCTTTACACGTGTTTGATTTTCACATTCGATCTAGTAGAATTTTGCTACAATGTTACAATCACAGTGTAAGGTTTGGGTGAGCGCACACTTCCTGTGTTTGATTTGAGACACTACTCTGTCAGAATTCACACACTACACAAGTTTATACAGTCCTGTGGAAAAGTCTTGAACCACTCCTTCATGTCTCTTTCTTTCTGTTTACGGAGCCAAACTTAAAAATAAAGAAAAAAACTAACTTTTAAAAAAATGTAAGCATCTTGAGGCAACTGTTGTTGTGATTTGGCGCTATATAAATAAAAGGGAATTGAACAACAAGCGATAGATTCCTACTTTGATCCCAGGAGGAGACACTAATCCCTTTGGGGTTCGCATCCGGCATCAAAACTCTGCCAAATCAAACATGTGGAGCTTCCTGCTGTGGTAGTCTCTTGCGAAGGAGAGAGCAGCTGAAAGTAGTTCCTCTGCTGCATAGTTATCGTTCTTAGTTCACTAAGTGAAGTACTCCAGTTGAGATATGGTGTCTTTCTTGTTAGCCTTCCATTAATGGCTTCAAATGAAAACTGCAGTGGTGCAAGCACAGCAATGTTGTGTTCCTTCTTACTGCATATCTTCAGCAGGTTTTCAGTGCTGTCAAAATTATTGTCTGTTTTCTGGGAGATGGGAACGTGTTCATTTAAGTGTGCTAACTGGGGCGCATTTACAGTTTTATAGTTGATCCGTTTTTTAGAAAGAGAGAGAGAGATGGAAAGCTCCAAGTGGTGGAAACTTCACCAGGGTAGCAATCTGACCTAAACCTTATAGCATCTCTATCATGACAAACCAGAGCAATAAGGAGTCAGTCTCCCACTATCTTCACCTCTGAGCACACACCCTCTCAGCACCGACGCACCCGGTAAGCGGTGACTGATCACGCAGAGAGCGCCTCACTGGGATGTTCGGAACAATTACCTCTGCCTCGCTGCCACTCAGGACCCCTCAGGTGAAGTCATTATCTTAACCAGAAGCTGCTCACTACAGTCACAATTAATTCACATTAGCAGTGAAGCTTGGGCCACCAGGGTCATTCGGATTCATAGCTCCAATTATACTCATTACTGGACAAGGCAAGCTTATCGAATTTAGAACTTTTCATTCCTCTTGCACAACCGCTACAAAGCAGAAGGGCACTTTTGGGGAGGGTGCCGTACAAAAGAAGTGTAATGGTTGGTAAAGTTTTAATGCTAGGTGTTCGGCTAGAAGTTAGAAGGGTAATCTTTGGATTCAAACGAGTAATTTGCTGCATTTGGTACTTCAAAATCTCTCTCAAAAAAGGATAGAAGATTTTTTTTTTTTAACAAATGAGTTTCCACTCCACCAGGCCTGTAAATCAGACTTCATGATGAGTATAGCTTTGAGATGATTGTTTTCCCTCATAAAAGAGCACATATCTTACATCCTGGTGGTTTTGATCCAAACCAGTAACTTTATTTCACAGCGCGGTCGTTAATTACCTCATATTCAGTCGTTAAAGAGCTACACAGAAGATTTGGCACCGATGAGCTCTTTATTCGATGTAGCCCCCCTTTTTTGTATTGACAAATAGTCTGATTTTTTTAAGTTTAAAGTACAATTTCTTCCCTTCACATCAAACCAGACAGAAACCACTGTATAATTGTCTGTGTTCAGCTCTTTAAATTGGGTTTTGGAGTTATGAAAAGATATTTGATATTTACACTGCAAGGGCAGCTCTCAGAAGGCAGAAACTAGGAAGACACACGTAGGATTACAGACCTGTGGCATTGACTTCCCACATCATGAAAACCCTGGACGACTCATCCGTGACCAGCTCTGACCTATAGTCAGACCACATTAAGATCCCCTTCAGTTTGCTTACTAACTTACTATAAGTTAGGACGCCATCATATACCTGCTCAATCGTGTCTACGCCCATCTGGACCAGTTGGCGAGCACTGTTTGGGTCACTTTTTAGTGCATTCGCCACCATCATGCCAAACCTCTCGTCTTTAATGCTGCGTCTGACAAGGTGATCAGCAACACAGCTAAAGTCTTTATGCTGCTCCAAAGTGCTGCTGTTTTTTCCTCCACCTCTGTACATATGTGTTGTGTGACAAGCTGACAAGAGACAGTTGGAGTGGACAAATATTTAAAAGAGTTGATGAAAAAAGTTATGCTACCATAAATACAGTACTGTGCCAAAGTCTTGGGACGCCCCTCATTTCTTTATATTTATTTAGGAAAAAGAGAGGTGCAGTGATTTATTGAAATGTGCAAACACAAAAAGAAAATACACAGTAAAAGACAAAAAGAGGTTTTACAATTCTAACAAGCTTGAAAGTCAATATTTGGCATGACTGCCTTTATCCTTCAATGCAGTCTAAACTCTCATTCATTTCTTTAAGTGGTCTTCAGGAATATTTCTCCAGGCTCCAGCAGGACATTCAAAGCTCTCCTTTGGATGTTGGTTGCCTTTTGTTCTCACACTGCTTCAATAATGTTGAGATTTGGGTTCTGGGGAGCCACTGCACACCATGCTGAGTTTTCCAGAGTTTTCAGTTCTTTGGGAATCACCTGGTGCTTTTTTATATTTTGTTGATGCAAAAATATAAAAAATACTTAAGTATTTCCATGAATATGGGAAATATTTATTAAGTCTCCTTAATATTAAGGAAAGGAATATTAAGGATAATATTTTGAGGAAGAAAAGCAATAGCATGAACTGTTTCACCAAGGGCCACAAAAAGATCTATGCTTGTGTTAAAGTGTTCAAGTCATCTCGAACTGCAAAGCAGCACAATGTCCATATCCATATGTCTTATAGCAACAGCATTGTACTTCATTTATGGCTAAATAAAGCAAAATAAACAAAAACCGCCACAACCATTAGCAGATGCTAGCATTGTCAAATCTATTGAATAGTGTAATGTTACTTTTCTGTTTGTAATGAGAGGTTGATGTGGGGTTTTTTTTGTTTTTTTTAATTATCTTTTTTTAGGATGAATTTCAGACATTCGGTTTTGTCCTTTTGTCCTTTGTCAAAAATGACCCCAGGTGTATGGCAAACAAGTGCATGGGAATCCAGAGGACATTACAAGGGTTTATTATACTTCTAGTAAGGTCATCCTGGCATCAACTCAAGTACCAAGTGAACCAGGCTTGATGTTTCTGTCCTCCTCTGCGCTCTTTGTGTCTGCAGCACTGTTAAACAGTAGAAGAGAGGAGTCACATACAAACACATACATGGTGAAACAGAAAAGAAAGCAAAGCTGCAGCAGAAGCTCTCACACCAATCTGAAATGAGTTGACGTCATTCAGTAAATAACATTTGGTTTTGGGGGCTGAACAACAGAAGTGTCTGCACTGCAGGAGGTCACTCTTTTGAGGAGGGCTAGCAGTTTCAAAGGGAGATACTCACATGTACTAACATGCATGCACAACTAAACCACAGAGAAGAGGCGCTTTGAAAACAACACTCAGGCAGTGTGAGTTAATTCTCTACAAAGGACACTATTGCTTATTTACACACTTGCTTGTCAAGTTTTAGGTACACTTGTTCAGCTTCTCATAAAAATGTAAATATCTAATTAGCCAATCACATGTAAATCAAGCTGATAGGAATGTAACAGTTACTAAACACTTGCAGAAGAGCATCTCTGAATGCATATAACACGCTGAACCTCGAAGCAGGTGGGCTACAGCAGCAGAAGACCAGACCTGTCAGCTGTGAACAGGAAACTCAGGCTAAAGTTTATAAATTAAAGAAGTTATGCAGGTAAAATGTGTCCAGCCCAAAACCAGAAAAACACAAAGCCTAATAAAGTGCATGATGAGAGCATATTTGCATAGCAAAAAGTTGTTTCTGCTAAGCTAGTTGTTAAATTCTCTTTAACTAACCTGGCAGTTTTTTGAGATAAATCAAACCAAACAACTATCCTATAATCACATATTAAAGTCCCAAAACATTTATCAAAAGTAATCTGTAACAGGAAACTATGATGTCCTCCTGATACAAGTGTTTAACCAAAAATCCTTCTGTATATCATTCTAGAGGGCATGGACAAATGTGGAAAATTCTTTTTTCATTTAATTTTACGACTTGTTGGAGTATGGTGCTGTTTAAACATTTTATTGGGAGGAGAGGTTGTGTGTGCGTTTGTGTGCGGGGCGGGGTGATGGACTAGGCAGAAACATCCCGCTGACTCCTAGCAGACATATCAATTAAGGCGATGCATTCTTCTGATGCCAAATGAGAAAAATGTGATGAATATTTTTACAGACAGCTTCTGAACTGTGATTTTTCTAACCTGCGTCCTGGAGAGATGTCAGATGCAAAAAATTTTCATGGTTATGTGGATATAATGTGCGTATTCATAGTCACTAAATGGTAATAGATTGCTGTATTTTTATGGGGTTGTATATTTTGTGTCTCCTTTTATGGAAAAGTAGAGGTTTTTTTTCCATCATCTTTTATTTCCTCATATGCTTGTTCAGGTCAAACGCGCTACAAGCTGATTGCATCCATAAAATATCACACTTCATGTTTGTCTTCTTCAGTTCAGACTGATTTTCCGCCTTACTGTACATTCACCCAAGTCTGACCTCAGGACAATGTAATCACGATAATCAATGCGCTGTCTGTGGTCATATCTCTCTGATTAAAAGCACTGCAGTGGAGATGGCATTGGCAAGGGTGAGCTGAGGTTTGCAGTGGCTCTTCAGGTGTGTTTCATTTAGACTACTGACACAAAGAGGTCTAATTGTCGTACTTCTGCTTGTCGCATTACTACATTTATGATTTCCATTGTCAGGGTTGCAGGGGATGGAGTGTAAGGAGAGGGTGTCCTGTTAGGACATTCCCCACACATTTTGTGGGAATAAGCTATAATATGAATGCAGAGAGCAGAAAATCAAAAACTTTGCATTTAGCTCTCTCATCACCCCCCAATCTGGTGTCCTGGTGTATGAATAAACAGCTGTTCCTCATTATCCTATCATTAAGTGTAGGTTGACCACGGGGCTGCGAGTATCCACACTGCATCCTTACTACAAAGTCAGATCACATTTGTGCATTGTGGTGATCCCAAGTATACTTAGCCATTATCTCCTCCAGCTCTCAATCAAGGCTTTGACTGCAGCTCCACAACTTCCACAGACCCAGGCCTGAGCCCACGAGTAAAGCCCCAGCCACCAAGTGTTCACCAACAAGCCTCTTCCCCATACACCAGGTAGGGGGAAGGTAGATTATTCCCCTTTTTCTTTCTCATATTAAATGAATCCAAAGACTTACTTTACTTTAACACCGGATACTCTTTAATGACCATCTCTGACTAATGACACAACACCTGCTCTTCCCTCCCACAGTGTGCACCTTCCATCAAATGAATTCTCTTTCAGATTAACTAATCTTGGGAGAGGGAATACTTTCACTCATACTAGGATATGAGAATGAGACGTGCTACTGTATAATTCAGTTTTTTCCCCCTGTGGCTTCATTTTCAATTCACCTACCGCTACTCTTGCTCTCTTCGCAGTCTCCAAATATTACAAGATCCTCATTTGAATGTTGTGTAACATGAATAATTAATTTAGGATGTTTATTGGGACAATAATAGCAGCAGGTGTTGCGCTTGTCTCCTGCTATTCTCGGTTTCTTCTTTGTCAGAGTGACTCGTACTTGTATATTCTTATATTTGTTGGGGGAAACCATGCGCTTAAGCATTTCCACCACACTGTGCAGAGATTACTTCAGTGTAGACATCCTCAATACATTGGTGTTTGTCTGTGATTGAGCTGTTGTCATGGCTACCTGGATGTTCAATAGATACCGGGCTGGACCGGAGAGACTCTCCCCACTTCTCACAGAGCTATAATTAAACACAATTTAGAGCAAACCGCAGTGTTAATCTCTTGTGTTGGGGCTGAGGTGCTGGTGGATAGAGCAGAATGTGCCTGCCAGCTCAACAGGATCGGTCAAGGGAACATAGCGCTGGCATGCTAACATGGGAAAAGTGACAGTAGTTTGTCCAATCCATAAATTGATGTTCAAAATTTCCAGCTGCTAAAGACAGACTAGAGAGAAATATTGATAACAGATTAAACCAGTGCAACTATCTTTGTTTGGTGTACCAATGAATAAGTCAGCATTATCTATCCCAATGCCCTTTCAGGTCAAAACTTCAGTTTAGACAAGCGAGCGAAATCAATGATTCGATCCTGCGTCAATGTTAGAAATATTTAAAGGAGGGTGTCAAACGTACAGCCGAGGGGCCAGAATTGGTCCACTAGTGGGTTCAGCTCAGCCCGTTGAAAGGCTGTGCAGGGGAAACATCAGCACTCGCCTTCTTTTTAATGACCTCTAGGGAGCGACTCTTCTTGTGTCATCACCTCCGTTCATATATGACCTGAGGAAACACTGTTCTGATGGGTTTATGGTCTCAGTTGCTAGATTCAGCTTCATTTGATCACAGCATATTGTTCATTTAAAAATAGTTTTGCTCATTGTCTTTGTTTTTTTTTTTTAAAAAGAAAATAAATTTTTTTAACAATTTTTTTTGATGCTACATTAAACATTTATTTCCAATCTTTGGCTGCAAGTTTTCGAGAATGGATCATCCCACGAGTGCACAAACTGACATTATGGCCTGGCGTGGTGGGGAGCTGTGCTGGATGAGCTTCTCCACGTTGACAGTAGACTGACTGAAAATTAGGGTATTTCTCTTGAAACATTTTATGCCTCTCAACACCTACTTTGGAAATTAATGGTTGATTAAATTTGCTTTATGTCAGAAGGTAATTGTACCTCCTTCCACTGAAGTATGGGGAGAAAAACTGAGGTCTTTATGATGCTTAGTTTGGCCCCAGATGTGATCAAATGTAGCTGTATGTGGCTTAGGAACTAATGTGAGTTTGGTATTCATGGATTTTGACTGGGGTTGAGAATCCTTCCTCCTGACATTGATCCCTGATTGATCTTTATTCAAACTGATTATCCTCTGCCTTCTAAATTGACTTATTGACTTACCAGATTATTTTCACACAAAGCCTTAAGAGGTCTTGCCAGAAGTTATTTAAGAACCTTTATTGCCCGATGTCTCATTCCAGTCCACGAAATCATCGGGTGCATCGATCCTTTGCTCCAAAGTCCCCATTCATGCACAAATTCAATAGAGACACACAGTTTCTAAATATTGGTGGCGTAAATGAAAGCTGCTGACTCTGTCTCTTGCTCATTCTGTGTTTTAGGCTTTAGTCCTTTAGTCAGCTTTAATGTGTTTCGTTTTCTTGTAAAGCACCTTCTAGATGTTTGAATTAAAATTAGTAATAACAATAAATGATCAGTGGCAGAGTTTTAGTATTGCTAGACAGAAGAAAGATGTTGAATTGAAAATGTAATGAATGAGACAGAAATCCTTTTCCAATCATGTGGCTCAGACGACAGACATTTCAGAACAGAAATTGCTTGTTCAAATAATCCTCAATAAAAAAATAAAAAAATAAAAAAACTGAGAAATGATGACAACATCTTCATTTGTTAAATGCTATAACATGTGCCCCTTCCCCTGAATAGCTGGGGATAAATCTCATAAGAGGAGAGCAGACGAGACAGGAACACATAATCCTCAATAAAGTCACAAGGCCTGTATGACTTTATTAGAATCCTGAGGTGCAATTGACAGAAATCAACAGCACACACACACAGACAGGGCTGGAGAATGTGTGCTATCACGCTACTTCCACTTTATTGTCTATCTACATTGACAGCTGCTGACAGAAAAAAATGGGGTGACCTATCCTTAAACCCTCACCAACTCACAAAATAGAGCCACAATGCCACCTTTGAAGGAATCCTGTTGTTCAGCATCAATCCTTTCCCCACTCCCAAGGTTATTAAAGGAGATATTCAGGCATGACACTGGCTGGGTGGGTATTAATAAAATGAAAGGCTAAGATTGCGGTTACATAAGAGTGGATAGGTGCTGTATTACATAACACCTGTGGCGCAAAGTACAGCACCTACTGTGATGGACACATATATCTTTTCACTCAGAAAGACCCCATAAATCCTTCTGGTTTTTTTCCTGCTACAGGAAGATTATAAAAAAATATATTTTTCTATTCATGTTCTCATGATTTTAAAGCAAAAATATTTGATAACTTTTTTCAGTGCTGCTGCACTCGCCATCACAGCTTATCAGTTTGTTAACAGATTGCATTTGATGACAAGTCAAGATGATTATTTGAAGTTGTATTCGAAATATTATTTGTACCACAGCAACTCAATGCATTTATGCATGCAGACATTGCCATTGATGCCAGAAATCAGTGCTTCGAACAGATAGGAAGGCAACAGTAACCTAGATAATCACTTCTTACAGTCAAGGTATGCAGAATAACATCTCTGACCTCACAGCACTTTGAACCTCAAAGCAAATGGGCTACAGCAGCAGAAGACCACAATGAAATAGTAACTAAGAAACTTGCATTTCACATGAGCTGATCAAAAGCAATATGGAAAATGGTGGTCTGGTTTGAAGAGGCTTGAGTGAGAATTTGGAAAACGCCCTTTCTCTGCACCAGATATCAGTCCAACAGCTCAGCTTTGGAAGCAGGAGATTTGCATCATTGTGCAGCCAACAAATCTGCGACAACTGTGTGATGCTGTCACATCAACATCCATGAGGAATGTTTCAGCACCTTTTTGAATCTGTGCCATAAAAATTAAAGCAGTTCTGAACCTTTTACTAGAAAGGGCCACCTAATAGCAACTACACAAGCTCTGAAACATTTTATTTTGAAATATAAAAACTTTTTAATCTCTAAATGTTGTTTTATTGTTATCATTATAAACATTCCAGCATGCATTCATGCACGGATTGTTCTGCGTATAAATGTCTGATATTATCTGTAAGTATTCTTGAAACAACAAATGGGAGGTTTTAGAAAATGTGTTATTTAGTGTACTAGTACACACCATTGAAATCACATCTCAGAAAGCTCCCATCTCTGGTACCAACACTGGTTTAATCTAAATGTACCAGCATGCATTTTGATGCAGTTATCCCCACTGTTGCAGAAAGATGCTGTAAACATAACTGTTGGTTGTGATATCGGCTAATGGGGCAGGCTGTCTTAATTGGGAGGATGATGGAGACTCTTATGTGATCTTTAATTTAATTTGGCCCTGTGATAATACACAAAGGATTTTTATATTTTGTGCAATGTGTTAACATCCTGTTGCAAGGTGAATTATTATGTTTCTTCCGTTTCTAGATATTACATAACCTCTTTTGTAAAGCCTGGAAAAGGTGAGAGTAACGCCTGTTTCTACTGCAGCAAACTCAGTCTTCATTCTAGCAAAATAACAAAAGAAATCTTGGTCGTTCTTCCACCACAGCAGCATGATTGATTTAAATAGTTTTCAAAACCAAAAATAGAGATTGGGACATTTCCTAACCTCAAGCAACCTCCAGCAGTAAGGCAGTGCATGCTGCAGTCTGATAAGCGAGACGCAGAGTTCATTACTTTAAGCAAATGGTGATAACTGAAGGCAACTCAGAGGAAAATATCAAGATTTCATGAACTTAGATCATGGTGGTAGGCCATTAATAGGGTAATGTTTGAGAAAATTGGCATAAAACAATAAAAATAAAGATAAATGATATCCCTCTGCTCAGTTAAGGATAAAAAACAAAATCACATTTTAAAAGCAAGCAGTACTAAAATGGGATTTTTTAAATTTGCAAACCCCCTTTACATGATGCTAATTAGAATTTGCTTTGGGTAGACAATGAATATCCTCATGCTCCATATATTTTAGCATCACCTGTTGATTCTTCCTGTCTTCAGAAAACCAAGAGTCTGTGAAACAGCATGACAAAGGGCATAGTAGATCAAACTGACACCCTGTCTTGCCTCTGGCTTGGCTCTCTTGCAGGGAGGCAATGATGCTATCTCACTGTCTGCACCATCTGTATGTGTTAGCCAAACAGATAGTGTGCCTATAGGGAGAAGCAGCTCATCAGCACATCACCTGGAACAAAGAGCAAAAGCAGGAGGAAGGGATAACAGTGTTGTGTAATCACAGCTAACAGAAACACAACTTTCGTCTTGGTCTAGCTTCCCTTTATCGGACTGGATCATCAGACCTGGGGGGATGGTTTGGGCAGGGATGTAAAAGCCACCAATTTGGGCTGTCAGGCTCTTTATTTCACTTTCACACTTTTAGGAGGCAGTTTGAGGAAACAGAAATAGCCAAGATGGAAACAAAAAGCACCAGCGCTGTCAGAGAAACAGGTTCTTGCGCGTGCGTGTGTGCGTGTGTGTGTTTTAATCTTCTCAGGTTTTGGGAGACTGGAGACTGTCCATACATCTAAAACTGAGGGTAGTTTGCAATAATAAACTGAAAAGACAAAGGCCTTTCCACTGTTTACCACTTTGTGTTTTCTTCTTTTGCTTTTCTTTACAACACTCATGCTTGTTGGCGGTAACATGCCAACAACTAGTGGTCTTCTTGTGATGGGATCATAGCAGTTAACATCCCAGCGTAGTCCCTAAACATGTGTAAACTCATCTTTCGACTTGGCACTTATTTTGAACTCAACTAGATGCTCCCACAGTAAGGCCAGCTCTTAGTTTAGGTTTAGGAGATAAACCCCATCTTTACTTTTAGGATGAGCCTTTAAACCTTTATTTTTGATAAAAAAATAAGTATTGACAGTCAAGAGTGGTTCTTCCCCAGTCTCACCATGAGAATGCTTGCCTTATTTGGATTTTGTATAACAGTGTAGATTCTTTGACCTATGGTAAAAACTTACACCTCAGTTCCATTCAGTTTGTCACATCCTGTGCAACAGCAAGTAAATCATCGTAATCTGGCTTTCACATATGTAATTTCATACTGGAAATAAAAAGATGCAGATGAAAAAGAAAGATGCATTAAGATCTTGGCCACCTCCGTTATCAGTGCAAATTGCAGGCTTTGATATTTCACTTCAGCCAACAAGCCTTTAAGTGTGATCACCTTTTAAGAGTTCAATAAAATTTCTTAGAGTATCTCTAACAGCTAATGTCAAGCATTAGAGATGGTACAGACATCTGTTGGATAGCACCTACACGTTTTGGCTATGTGAAACCAGAGCAAGACCCCAGGGCAGGCCAAGGGGAACCTCCAGAGATGATGCCTCTTAGCTGGCTTACTTACGCTTCGGTATCCTCCAGCAGAGCAGGAGGTGGTGGAAGCAGTAGCTCCACTCGCAGTGCCACGTTGGCCCCTTGCAACCCTTTTACATGAGCAAAGAGTCTCGTTATGCATCTTTATTTTTCTCTTAGAACATCATGACAGATTGTACTTTATTAAAAGGATATTCTAACTGCGAACATAAAAGAAATCCATTTGGCAGCTTTCTGGGAGTTTGTTAATGGATTAATGACAGTCATGGCTCCTCTGAGCCTCCCGTAGAGATGAGCATTTGGAAGATTTTCTGTTACAGTAGTAATGCATGTGGGTGAAAAGAAGCAGTCTGAACAAAACACTCCAAACTCCACTGCAGTAGATGGAGCAAAGTAATTAAGTCTACTGACAGTTGGATTGATTGGCTGATTATTAATTTTGTATTCATCTTGCAATTATTTCTATTAAGTCAGCCTTTTTAATTAACTAAGCAGTAATCTGCATTGTTTTCAAATTACATTTTATGCATTCTGGGATTGTTGTATCTCTCACGCCATTCTCCTCAAGTCAAATATTAAATTGACTTGGAAAGCAAAAGGGTTTGTCTTCAGCTCAAGTGTTTGAGCTCTGATCATTCTGTCTGACTGAGCATGAATACAGCTGTCACTCCATCTGAATGCTTCCTTTGAATTTGAATGAAAAGTGCTCTGCTCAAAACCTCTCAGGCATTTCTGAGTGGTATTAATAAAATGATGGATTCACAATGGTCTTTCTAATGTTTTCTCCACCATCCCCTGGGTAATGCGTGTAGGTTTACATGCCTTTAAAAAGACATATGAGGACATATGATTGCTATTTGGACCCCAGTTTACTTGAGATATCCATTAACTACCTCATTAACTGTCTGAATATGTCCCTGGGCATGGGATCCACTTAAGATCAAGGCATGTACTTCATTCATTAACCATTCAAAATGACTCTGCCTTTGCTTTCTGACCTCCACAGTTGGATTCAGAAATAACCTTCTTCCTACTTAAATGGACAGCACACTATATAAAATTTTCCTTTCCTCTAGTTGTTATTTTTTGTTTTTCTTATTTTGAAGCAACTTGTATTAACCAACTCAAATTTACAGAAGTTCTGCCATCTGCAAGAGGCAACTAAATCTAAAAATTGGCACCTGTCTTCTCCAGTTCCTGTTTTCATTTCCTTATAATGACTCTGATAAATTTAATTACGCTGTTGAGTTACTCTGCTTCCACACACAGGTGGATTAGCCCACTGCTATTCTGGCTGCGGTGTCAAAGGGAAAGGGTGCTGTGTGTGTGTGTGTGTATTTGTCTTTTTATGTTCTGATAGTCTTTCATTTTCTTTTGTGAATATTGAGAGAAGTCTTCTATGTCACATTACAGTGGAGCATTTGTTTGTTTACACTCTGACATGTTAGAGTAGCTTTACATTGTTTGTCCTGAACTGATGATTTGTTTTCAGTTGCTCACTGTAATTTTGGCAGGACAGGTGGATCACACTTGCAGGTTCTATTAGCTGTTGTCGGTTGTGTACCTGCAAGTGTCAACGTATGTTTTATTTTCGTCTTATATGCAAATTATATGTTGCACGCTGTTGTGCATATGATAAACAGCTGTAGTTCTGCCAATTAACTGAGTATAACTCAAGAGCTATTGCTTTATCGTGTATGCACCAGCTGTCCTTTGGCTGATGGTAATCAGGACAAAATTGAAGAGAGAAACTGCAAAATTTTACATTTGCTCCTGTTTCAAATTTCAGGGTTTAAAGATTTATATACATTATGTAGGATATGAAAGCAGATTTTACCTGATTCATGCAGTCAAACCTGCAAATTAATTCACGTTTGATGCATTTTT
>NW_005187593.1:1172968-1175720 GCF_000239375.1 Pundamilia nyererei
AGAGAGAGAGAGAGAGAGAGAGAGAGAGAGAGAGAGAGAATGCAATCCAGAATAACTGGACCTTCTGATATTTTCAGTTTAAGCCATTTTCATTTCAACTTCACTGTCTTTTCTCTTAAAACTATGTCGGAACATAGTGTATTTTATCAATCAGTATCTAAACAACACAACATTTTAACCCAAATTCTCATCTGGGGAAAACTCAGGATAGTCTGTGGTGATGAGGCCATGTGGACTGTGATCAACTGATGGTTTCTCGTAAACCTGGTGGAGTTTTTATCAGAAGTTTAATTATTTACAAACATGTTACAAATTAATATTTAAACCACAAGAATGGACACAGTTTGACATTTTCAAGTTACAAAAAGAATCAGAAAAACAAAAACACATGTATAGATTTTTTACTTGTTTGTCTAGAGGTTTTCACATTGCAGGAAACATAAAAGTTTTTTTTTTAAAAGATGTAAAAAGAATACATTTGGACTTTTTTTTTCTAGACAATCCATCACACCGCATATCTAAAAATCCATTTCATAACAGAAGAAATGTATTTTCACTGGTAACTACATTGGCAATACAGACAAATGGAACTGTAGTGATTATTTTAAATGTCAGATACTGTCAGGAATAGTGGAAATATTTGATAAGTGGTGTTCAACATGGAGCTGCCAGGCTGGTGGAAAAGAGAAATACCACAGAGAAAGTGGATGTAGTAAAGGAGGACATGCAGTGGGTTGGAGTTACAGAAAGGGATGCCCAGGGATAGGGTGAGATGGAGGCAGATGATCCACTGTGATGACCCCTAAAGGGAGCAGCTGAAAGAAAAATAAATACTGCCAAGTAATAGGCAAGAAGCTCCCCAATGTCTTTTTTTCTTTTTTTAAATAAGTGCATTACAAGACACACAGATGCTTATTTAACCAGCTCAAACCAAAAAATGTCATGTCATGCTTTCAAAAGAAGTCCCACCAACTGAACTGGAGCTTTTTTTTTTTAGCCGGTCCATATGTCCTCAGCGGCTGCAGCAAATTGTCTCAGAAATCAGAAATTTCGAAAAAAAATTTCCTCCTAGAAAATTAACCAATAGGTGAAGTGTTAATCACTTCTATCATTATCAAAATATTTACATGATGGCCACAGGTTGTCCTTGGTGTTTGATGTCATGTCACTGCCAGTTTCCTCTAAAAGATCTTAATTTAGCTTAAAAAAGAAAGAAAGAAATAATTACTATTTGGTTTTTATTTTATTTTGGGATTCTAATTGTATTTCAAGAAAGTGAAGAAATGCTGAAAGGCACAGTTGCAGCAACTCAACCCTTAAGTGCAATGTTATTAATATTAACCTGTGATTTCTTTAGACTGGAGAAATATACCAAAGCTTTTATCTCACCCCTAAATGCCATTTCGTCTTTTTTTGCACTCAGACTCTCTAATGTTCAGCTTTAATTTCTGAAAAATGTTACTAGAGCTAAATGTGAAGGTGAAAGCACAAAGCACTGGAGAACTCTTTTTTTCCACTAGAGCTGAAATAAACAGCTTCGAGCGTGCCTGCTAAGGATACATACAGATACTTCAGTGAACCTGAGCAGTGACTTGTGTATTTATGTTCCTAGATATCAAATCCACCCAACCCCTCCTTTCACTCTTCTTTGCCTGTGCTTCATTACTCCACATCTCCCCTAACCTTTAAATACAGATGCATTTGCTCCCCTCCTGGCTAGCTGGGTAGTTCTCCTGCTGCCTGAAAGGTTAATAGATTTCCTGACCCCCTTGTGCAGTGAAGTGCAGCAGGATGGGAGGACACGATCAGGTTGCATGCATACCAAATTTGTGCATGTGAGACATACAGTGGAAGTATGCTGACAGGAATTTGACCGTGCCCTTTTCCAAATTTGACATGTAATTCTTTTCCTCTCCAATCGTTTGAGAGGATTGTGTTCATTTTGCAATACTTTGCACGAACAAAGACTCTCAAATCCACTGAAATCCTCAAATACTGTGCAAAATACCCCAAACCCCAAAACTCTCTCCAGCCACTTTAGTATATTTTGTCTTTGAGTGCCATATTTCATAAAGAATAAGCTTCAAACTCAGGCCACTATGTGCCAAACATATTAGTAATCATGAAAGGACTCCCACTGTTTGCCCATACAAGCAGGAAACAGAGAGAACACACAGCAGAAAGAGAAGAAAGCAACGCGAGTGCAGAATAGAAAAGGCCAGATGAGAACTATTGGGCTAAATTGATTTCTCTCAGGGAGACAGCAGTGCAGATGATCGTGCATCGTACGCTGTGTTACATAAGCGTCTTGCCACAGCTAAAGGGAGTGATAGAAGTAAACAAGGCATAATTGCAAATGCAAGCAATCAGTGGTGACAGAGTCGGTGGCGTGGGGCGGCCATTAGAAACCAGGGGGAATTTTGCACTGGAAAGTAACCACGAAAACTCGGCATTCTCTGAGGTGTATCTGCTCACATTTCATTGGATTGTTTGCAGTGAGACACAAAAATAGACCTTAAATTCATTTATATCTCCATATGTTGGCCTTTCAAATTGTTCCTCATTTATAATTTAGTGAAGACATAATGTGGATTGCACAACACTGGACATTATATTCTTCATTTCCAGTTAATACTTGTACAGCTGCTGTTATTGTGTATATATTTATTTATATTTCTTCATACATTCTTATATAGTTCTATATTGTGTATTTTGTTGTACAGTTATTTTATTTTCAACTTTAATTTATATA
>NW_005187593.1:1175910-1177450 GCF_000239375.1 Pundamilia nyererei
CATATCGTACTGTGTATGACTGTGTACGTGACAAATAAAATTTGAATTTGATTTTCCCGTTGGAAAAGGTACTGCGGACTAGATGTAAACTCTGATGAAACCGAGATGCTGGTGTTAATGTTGGCTTTGCCACCAGGTATCTACAGTTTCACATTTCAAGACTTAAACAATGTTGAAACTTACAAGGCCTGTTCTCACACTGACTCAACTACCTGCGATTTATCGATATGAGGGTGTAGATTAAATGCTTGTTAGCGTCCTCTAGTCAGAGATAAAAGGTAAATGGACTGACTTGTGCAGTGCTTTTCTCTGAAAGCATTCAGAGTGCAGCCCACATTCGCCCATTGACACACACATTCATGCCTTTAGTGCTTTTTACCCATCATGCACACACCTTAGTACTTAGAAGCTCAATGACATTTCAACATGCAACTTATGAAACAGCCGAAGTTGGTATATGGGTGTAGCACTGACAACACACCTTGTTGGGAATCAATGAAATGAAGATAAAAAAATGTTTAAATCCCAATGAATCCTCATTATATCCATGAGTGTGTCATTTTGGCTAAAACTACTTAGTGGTTTGATCACAACCAAGACTTTTCTTTCCCCTTCAGACCATCATCTGGCTCAACAACGGCTGGAGCTGGCTGGACAGTTCTTCAATTCAGCTGATTCCTGTTGCATTGCCTAGGGATCATTACTGTCCTCCAGCACACTGATTTAGCGGAGCTGGAAAGTCCTCTAAATCCACAGACGCCTCTGTGGCTCGGACGTCACTTTTCTCCATTGCACCCTGCTAGCATCCAAAATAGCAGGTGGGGTTGTTTTTGTTTACACAAAGTTAAAAATTGTACCTGCTGAGGTTAAATTATTAATATTAATCCTGACATGAATAGTTAGTTGTTCTTTTTAAGACCTGGTTATTGTGACGTGCCACCCTGTAACTGTAAATGTGTGTATAAAAGCCTTTCTTTACAAAAATTGTTCCAATTGTTTTCTGTGACCAAGATAACTTGTGTCTGTAAATATTTTAGGCTTACTGCTGTCGTCTTGTATGTACTGTTGTTTGACCCTTTGCTAAGGTAAATAAAACTCATAAAGACAGCCTGCTTGTGTCCAACTCGATTTATTTTTGATTTCCACAACAAACTTTATGTCAGAATGGGGATCCCATGGTTGATTAGATCTGTGTGCTGACATAGACGTGACTGCCTTCCCAGCTGCTGCTTCGCATAATTGAGATGAAGACGACTAATTTTTTGGATCACAGACCATCTCCGCTCCACTCGGCTTGTCTTTAAAGTGTCTTTGGGCAAATGACCAAACCCAAATAACACCGAATTGTCACACTGCCTCCATCACAGTAGAAAGTTATCCTGCTGGAAGTAGCCAGGGAAATGTACTATTAATCATTCTATTTCATGTATTTGATTATTTGAGATGTACAGTGGGGCAAAAAAGTATTTAGTCAGCCACCGATTGTGCAAGTTCCCCCACTTAAAATGATGACAGAGGTCAGTAATTTGCACCAGAGGTA
>NW_005187594.1:0-1318 GCF_000239375.1 Pundamilia nyererei
CATCTTTGAAGTCATTCAGAACGTCCTAATGAACATTGGTGGAAGGCAGTGCATCTCACTAGTGCATGGTCTAAGAAACAGACTCTTGCAGAACGCCAAGCAGAACTGTAATTGTATGCTCACAGCATACAATTGCCTTAGCGTTAAGGACAGTTTTTATTTTACTGTTTGTTTTTTTATTCTTGCAAGTTCTAATTCTCACTTTTGTATGTCACTAAATGACTACACTTTACATTCCAGATTAGACAATTACTCATTTGTTCATGGTTTAAGAAACGTATGTGAACAACAATATAATGGTGGAGTCTGCAGATGCTAATCTCATGCAAATCAGTAGTTTTTGCTTTGTTTTGCAATTGAGCAGACTCAAACTAATGTTTCTGAAATATTCATATTATCAAATGTTTCAGGAGCATGCACTCATTTTCAGAGATATTGGTTCTGTGGAATTTGTTGCAATTGTAAACGAAGACAAATAGAAGAGTTTGATGTCTTAGTTGTTATAAACCGATCTTTACTGTCACTTATCAAAGGTTTTGTACTATGTTAATATTTCAAGTTTTATGCTAACAGGTGTGACTGAGCACAATGAAGTTTAAAAATTTTGCAAATGTAAAGAATAACTTTTCTAAAATAGCAAGTGTCCGTTGATACATTACATTAATGCAGACTTTATGTTGTTACTTCACAAGAATCACTACTGCTCCTAGAGTATTGGTCAGAATTTAATCTTCACCCAAACTGGGGTCAAGACCAAGTTCAAATTTATTGTTTCACAGGGAGCAACCTTTGAGTTTTGATGGATTGTGAGCCTGATGAGCTACGTCACTGATTTTTCTGTTTCTCAAATGAGTAAGATGGCACAATAAATGGTGAATGTTGGGTGCTCATGAGTAATTGTCTTGTCAAGTTCTTAAAACAGACTTTCTGTCTGAAATGATCAGATACATTTGGAATCTGTGGGGGGGGGTTTTTCTGTAAACAACAGAAAATTAATTTAAAGGAATGTAGATATTTAAACCTGAGATCTAAGATAAATCTAACAGGTAGTTTTACTGAAATGGATGTTAGAAAGCTAAAAAAAAAAAAAAAAAACTTAAGATGTTCAATACACATTTTTCTTTACATCCAGTCAATCAGCTTTGATAATTAAAATGAAACTGATTTACAAGTTCACTCAGCTACCTTGAGGAGCTCAGTTAATTTTAGACCCCCCGCGGAGCCATCATTTTGCGTTTCTACCTTTAAAAGCCGGAGAGCAGTCAAATGCTGGAGGAAGCTAAATTGGCTAGTCATTCATATGTATATTAGGCTGTTA
>NW_005187594.1:3262-8501 GCF_000239375.1 Pundamilia nyererei
GCATCTGGCCAATCCACCACCTCTCATTGTTCATGCCGTTACAAAAAAATAAATTAATAATTCATCAGCCCACTGTGCAAATGTCCGATGGCTAGTCCAGCTATGTTAACTTGTTAATCTTTCACTGAAAAAATGTTTTCTGTGGTGCCGTCTTTCGTGCTTGGCTCTTCTACCTTTGCTAACATGATGCTCATAGTGCAGAAGCCGCTGCTGCATTCACTTACCCTCGGACATCTGAGCTTCACTGTGAAACCATAATCATACATTTGATATTTCATTAAATTTTATTGTTTTAGCTTTGGGGTGGCACCTGGGGTGGCCAGTCTGGTTGGGGGGGTGGCCTGTGCCCCCCCAGGCCACCCCGCTGGACACGCCACTGACGTCTTTCATGAGAGACTACATGGACAATGGACTGTTAATGCTCTTCCACATTCATGTGGCTCTCTTGTAATACTACAAAAACATTTGCATGCAATAAAAACAGTAACAAACAGTACATCTAAAAAATTTGACAATCCTCATTTTATGAAAGAAAAATATAAAAGAGGGAACTTTCACAAGGAAGAAGAACAAGCCTAAGGAGCCTAAGACATCATCATCTTTAGAATATAATCGAAATGACAAAAAAAAGGAAAACCTGTAACAGTAAAAACTGAGATAGTATGTACTTACATGTGACTTAAGCCAGAATATCAGTTCTCAGAGCTTCATCTGTTTTAGCAGAGCTGTTATTTAATTTTACAGCTGTTATTTAAAAACTTGAAGTGGCACTCTACACGAGTCTCAGGATGTGTGTGGCTCAAACAACAGCTTTTAGTTTTTACAGTTATAGGATACAAAAATAGAGAAGATAAGGGCCTTTAGAGCAAACTGCTTGGTGACAGTGCTAGGACTTAATATAAAATACAGACTATATTATTCGTTACATTAAGGATGTCAGATTCACTTTCAGTAAGGGCCACAAAATGAGAATCATATGAATCACTTCAAGGTTCATACAGTTGTAGTTATATATACATTAGTTTGAATGTGAAAAGCATGTACCAAGCAAACTTTTCACATGTAATTTTGTCCACATAAAAAATAGCTTTAAGCACGTGAAACGTGCTCATTCATCTAAAGAAGTTTACATCTTTGTAAACTGATTAAATATTATTTTCTTGCTATTTTTATGCCCCCTTAAACACAGCCAATCTAAATTATAAGTACACAGTTTATATCACTGGACATTTTGAATGCATTATCATATAAAAATAAAATCTAAGTCAGTGACTTTCTGGAAAATAAGACAGCAATCAGGCTGTCAGCCAGTTCTCCTCTACAAACATTGCAAGAGCTTAGTCCGCATGGCTGGGAATAAGTCAGACATACATGCCAACCCTCCTGATTTTTCCGGGAGAATCCCGAATTTCAGTGCCCCTCCCGAATAGTTTTAATATTACTATTTTAGTATTACTCTTTCTGGTTTGTAAAATAAACTTTTAACATATTTTCAGGCGAGAATGTAGCTGTGTAAACTTCAACTATCTGAACTGGCAAGAACAGCGAAGTCCCAGCACATCGTTTTCAAACCCCCGTGGTCTTGCATTACTCAGGTTAAACATGATATATAAGTCACTTAGATAACCTAAAAACGTTATAGTTTGGCTTTTTTCAGTGTTTTATTTGTTTGTGAGTGAATCGGTTTGGCTGAGATTAAAGTTTAACTTAAATTTAACTTTATTAATCCCTCAGGTGGATTCCTCCTTGGTTTTCACACAGCTGAATAAACATCAAACAGAAAACTGATTAAACAAAAGTGTGAGATGATCGAGAATTTACGGCAGTGTATGGTCATATTTTAGATAGCAAGGAGCAGATGGCAGAGTTTCACTCCACCGAGAGAGCTCGTGAGGGAATTCTGAAGGCTATAGACCGTCCAATTTCACAGTCACTCACTTCCGGCCTACCCGGCTTTTGGAGGACCTGGCCCACGTAGACCACGAAGGCCGAGCCCTCAGGGGGATGCAGCCTGAATCTGGACATCCCCGCTGTTTTGGTTGGACAGTAATAACGGCGACATTTAACTTTTTTTATCCGATAAATAAACACTGTAAAATTCACGTTTTTTGTATATATATATATGACCCCCTCCCAATGTCTCCCTAATTCTGAGGTGTCAAGGTTGGCAAGTAGGTCCTATGAAGTATTCTTTTGGGGTGGGTGTTGGACTTTGGGCTCTCTTTTGTCACAAATTTTGTTCATAATTTTAATGGAATTTCTGATGGAACTAATTGGCAAAAGGCTTCCACTTTGATGGCCTCAGAATTTTATCTCTGTTCTTTGCAGAGTGGTAAATGGATTGATTCTTCTATAACACTTTTCTACTCTCCCGGAGCACTCGAGGCGCTTTATATAACCTGCCACATTTGCACAAGTGTTTTCTTCTATGCTTTTTCTGAGTGTTCTCTAGCTAACATTCTCACACATTCATTCGCATTCATACTGATTGGAGCAACTTGGGGTTAGTATCTTGCACAAGGATATTTAACATGTAGACTGGCGGAGCCAGAAACAGCTTCCTTACTTTTGTTTGTTTTCAATCACTTCAATTTTATTTATAAAGTGCCAAATCACAACAACAGTCACCTCAATATGCTTTATATTGTAAGGTAGACCGTACCATATTACACAGATGTTTGTACCACTCTCTCCAAACCATCTATCACAGCAGTTCTCAGAGCCATCTTGTAGCCACCACTTTGACTCTTACTGCTATCCCTTCTGTTATACTTCACCCCAAAACTCCTCTCCACACTCATCCAGCTTTGTATGGTTGACCGCATATATTTAAACCCTACTTCCGTTACTACCTCTGCTTCTTGCAGTTTCACTATTGCACCTGTCTCCTTCTCATTTGCTCAAATTAATTCTGTCTTGCTTCGACTGACTTTCACTCATTCTACCTGTCCATGAAGACTATTGCTTGACCTCCTCTGTCTACCTGTCAATCACCACGGCAAAAAAGAAGGGGCTTAGAGCTGATCCCTAGTGTAATCCAGCTTAAAACCATTTCTCACTCCCATTGTACACCAGTAGTAATATAATGGTACTTTTTTTTGCCCCCCCACCCCTCACCCCCCACTTCCCCTCTCCCCCCACTTCCCCTTTCCCCCATGTGCGTCCATGTGCGTATGTGTGTGTACGCGTGTACGGGCCTTGCACGTGCATGGGAGTTCAGGGGTCATATGAGTTCACAAGTGTTTAATAGCGTTTTATTTAATGAAACCATTATGTGTTTTAATTAAACTCTTTTTAACTCTGCAACAGTAAGACTCGATGATTACACAGAGGGGGTTACAGTTAGGCCTCCAATAGTCAGCAAAAGAAGTCATGAAACAATAAAAGAGGCTCCTTAATCAAGAGCGTCTCAGCAAACATCCCAACTGTAGGCCATTACAAACAGTTGCATTATCTTATCTTATCATGTCAGAGGTCAACTGAAACTGTGTCCAACCCCCCGGGGGGTAATGACACATCCAAGGGACTAACCGTACCTCTATAGTTTCACCACATTTTCTTACATCCCACACCTTCATCTCTACAGGCAGACAATTACACCTCCTACTGACTAACCGAACCACCATAGGCTTTCCACCTTTCTTCTTTACATCCTACTCTTTTTATCTTATCATGTCAGAGGTCAACTGAAACTAGCCCCACCTATATAAAAACACCCTAACCAGACACCCTGTATTTTTCCTCACTATTTCACATCGACACTAGCGAGCACATCATTTTGTTCACCAGCACGGTCTGCAAAGCTAACAGCGTTCTTTTTTTTAAACATGGACTTCATATATGGTAAGTAAAACAAAATTATTATTGTATTTTTAAATTTATACCGCAGTATATCATAGCATGTTCAATCTGTTTTCTTTTCTAAAACAAAAGCCTGATTTTTAGGAGCTCAGCACAACAGGACAGCATACATTTCACATACACAAGGTTCGTGGTTCTTCTTCTTCTTCTTTTTTTTAAAAAAAAAAACAGTCGCCCGCTCACACAAAACAGTTTATGGTTCGTTGTTTAGAACCAATCATACCTGTTTTCTCATATAGTAACATTTAAAATGTATATTTCTCTCTCTTTCTACAGGATCACAGGCCTATATAGGTCAAATTACACCTCTAAAAAACACAAGGTAAATACAGTGTTACACATGTTTTAAATATAAGTGTGTTTTGTTTAAACCGTGTATTAACTGTGCTTATACCCCCAGCACAGGGTCAATAAGTTGACCACAAAAACCCACAGAAGCGGATGCAATAAGACCAAGCCTTACGTTAGGTATGTATACAAGTCTCTGTATACATGACAACCAATTTAAAGGAAAAAAAGGTTTAAATATTTACAAATGTTCTAATACATCAGATCTGAGACAGAGTACCCAGCGTGTCAAGAACGCCATCCAGAATAACACAGAACAAAGTGTGAGTATAGTCATGAATAAATCAAAAGAGCCAAACATATCCTGTTTTTGAAACGATACACTATATATATTATAATGTTTTTAACACATGTATATCTCCACAGCAATCACACAACCCCTTCCCATTATGGACCCCATGAAGACCCCTTGATGCTTTTGGAATATTTATGTGATATCGAACTCCCAGAACAACAACAACCAGAAAAACCACAACCTTTGTGCAACAACGGAGACTCGGAACCATTCTTCATCGCCGGTCCATGCATAACCGCGAGTGAGTGTCTGTCTAATGATTTCAGCGATGTTTTTGAGTACAGTCTATCAGATTTCAATATAGTTGATATACCCACCACACCAGATTGTCTCAGAAACAACACTGATTCAGACATAGGTTTTGAACAAGGCTGCATAACAGACTCGCAAATATCACAGGCATATGACACATACTTAAATACAGCAAACACATCTACTTTTGATCAGACCCATTCTGCATCAAAAAATGATATACTATCTTTGATTGATGCCAAACTCAGCCAACATCAACAAGCAGTACAGATGGATGTGCAAGAAATAGCCGCTAAACTCACACGAGAAATAGCAGCTAAACTCAACCAACATCAATAAGCAGCACCGGGGAACTTGCAAGAAATAGCAGCTAAAGTCAACCAACATCAGCAGTCTTAGCTAATTATAGGCCAATCTCCAACCTTCCTTTCATATCAAAAATCCTTGAAAGAGTAGTTGTCAAACAGCTAACAGATCATCTGC
>NW_005187594.1:38889-40502 GCF_000239375.1 Pundamilia nyererei
CCACGGCGATGACAGCACGGGAGCCTTTCTGGATGAAGCTACGTCGAACTGGGAACAGGACCTTGCGTCGTTCTCTTTGGGGAACTGGTCGTTCACGCTGAAGTCCGTTCCTTTCAGCTCTCTGCCGCGACTCTTCACCTGTTCCTTCTGTTTGAATTGACTGAATTTCCTTTATTTGAGAGGTTGTGTGGTGGTGCGTCAGCAACAGCAGCAGCAGCAGCATCTGCAGTAGCAGCAGCAGCACCCAGATAAGCATGTGTGCTAGGTGCACACACCCTTTCAGGCATGACAGAAGCCCCGGTAATAAGACAATTGACGGTAGCTTGAGTAATAACAGTCGCTGCAACAGTAACATTCATGGCTACAGGCAAATCCGGATGTGTTTCGGTTGGTTGATCAACAGCATCATCAGTAACGGCTTCAGAATGAGTTGGACAAGGACGCGCATTAGACACTGTCAAGAGATTTATTTCAAAGACACTTCTTCAGCTGAGAGTCTAAGAGGAGAAAACACACAAACAGACGCTGCAGTTTTAACTTGCAGAGCGCTCACATCAGAGTGGGGGCCCTGTGAAATGCGTGCTCTGTTCTTGCACTTGTCTTTATTTATACACAAGAAAAATGAATACATTTGATGTGAGCATGTGCGTATGTGATTGTGTGATTGTGTGTGTGTGTGCGCGAGGTCAGAACTGCTTGTTTGACTTCTTACTATCGCTGTGGGAAGATTCAGATACAAATATCAGAACACGTTTTATAAAGAACAATCAGTCCAGAACAATGAAAAGTACAATCAGTTCTAAGCTAGGAAATGATCATCATGCAGCATTCTATCACAAGTAAACTTATATCATTAAAAGCTTATACTGACTAAAGAAATACAATATTCTATTGACAGACACTGCCCTGCGTGCTGCAGCGAGACTACTAAGTCTTGCATGCAAAACTTGACATTTGCTTACTAATTGTGCAGCCGCATGGTTAAAACCCTCAAAGTCAAACCATTTAGCTCGAGTGGAGCCATCATTGTGTTTGAATAATTTACGGGGTGGATCCATGGTGTGGATTTTAAAAGTCAACTATTTAGAAAGCTGGTATTAATGAGCTCTAATAAACCTGAGGTGTTGTTTATTGTCAGCTGGATACTAGTTAGAACCCCTGCTATTTCTTGCAAGTTCCCCGGTGCTGCTTATTGATGTTGGTTGAGTTTAGCTGCTATTTCTTGCAAGTTCACTTGTACTGCTTATTGATGTTGGTTGAGTTTAGCTACTATTTCTCGTGTGAGTTTAGCGGCTATTTCTTGCACATCCCTCTGTACTGCTTGTTGATGTTGGCTGAGTTTGGCATCAATCAAATATAGTATATCATTTTTTGATGCAGAATGGGTCTGATCAAAAGTAGATGTGTTTGCTGTATTTAAGTATGTGTCATATGCCTGTGATATTTGCGAGTCTGTTATGCAGCCTTGTTCAAAACCTATGTCTGAATCAGTGTTGTTTCTGAGACAATCTGGTGTGGTGGGTATATCAACTATATTGAAATCTGATAGACTGTACTCAAAAACATCGCTGAAATCATTAGACAGACACTCACTCGCGGTTATGCATGGACCG
>NW_005187594.1:41236-44602 GCF_000239375.1 Pundamilia nyererei
GTTTTAGAAAAGAAAACAGATTGAACATGCTATGATATACTGCGGTATAAATTTAAAAATACAATAATAATTTTGTTTTACTTACCATATATGAAGTCCATGTTTAAAAAAAAGAACGCTGTTAGCTTTGCAGACCGTGCTGGTGAACAAAATGATGTGCTCGCTAGTGTCGATGTGAAATAGTGAGGAAAAATACAGGGTGTCTGGTTAGGGTGTTTTTATATAGGTGGGGCTAGTTTCAGTTGACCTCTGACATGATAAGATAAAAAGAGTAGGATGTAAAGAAGAAAGGTGGAAAGCCTATGGTGGTTCGGTTAGTCAGTAGGAGGTGTAATTGTCTGCCTGTAGAGATGAAGGTGTGGGATGTAAGAAAATGTGGTGAAACTATAGAGGTACGGTTAGTCCCTTGGATGTGTCATTACCCCCCGGGGGGTTGGACACAGTTTCAGTTGACCTCTGACATGATAAGATAAGATAATGCAACTGTTTGTAATGGCCTACAGTTGGGATGTTTGCTGAGACGCTCTTGATTAAGGAGCCTCTTTTATTGTTTCATGACTTCTTTTGCTGACTATTGGAGGCCTAACTGTAACCCCCTCTGTGTAATCATCGAGTCTAACTGTTGCAGAGTTAAGAATCTGTAGTTTTTAGAAGTAACACAAGAAAAGTTTATTTCTAAAGGAATACCTTTTGTTTGTGGTGCTCTATTTAAAAAGCTATTAGCCTCTGTGTCTTTTTGGAGCGCTAAAGAAAAAAGTGAAATGCACCTAAAGTAGTTAAATCATCTATGTGTAATCAACAAGTCTTACTGTTGCAGTGTGTTTGTGACTAGTAGATAATTATAGGGCTAGTTGCATTAAAGGAACATTGGGGGTTGATACAGTGTGGCTAGGTGTGAATATGTGCTTTTAGAAGTATTACAGTTTATTTCTAAAGGGATACACCCTTTTATATCAGGGTGTTTTATGTTCTCATACAGGCCCTGCACCATCTTGAGTTCAATTTATCATCATGGGAAGCCTTAGGGGGGAATTTAGGGTTACCTGATCCAGCTCTGGTTCTATGCTTAGTAAGAAAAAGCATTTCATGAGTTTTAAATGCACTTAAGAACAACACGCAACAACACTACATATGAGCAGGCGGAGGGAGGTATGGGGTCTTGGGCTGTCTGGGTGGGGTCTGGGATGCGGAGCCTCCCTGCTACTTCAGCACCGGGGGCGGTCTGCTTGTCTCCACCAAAGGAAAAAGGGGAACATCGTCGGTCTTGCGTGCTACACAATACCATTCAATATTTAGTATTTACTGTTATTTACACTTAGCTAGATTATTGTGATGGTGTTGTGATTATTATGTTGCTCTCTTTTTTGCTTGTTTTCTGCTTTTTTTCTTTTTTCTTCTCTCAACAGGTGATCCAGGTGCCCTTTCTCAGTGTCTCTCTTACACTCTGTTTTTCTTTCTCTCCCTCTCTTTCTTTCTTTCTTTCTTTCTTTCTTTCTTTCTTTCTTTCTTTCCTAACCCCCAGTCATGTCTGTCCATCTGTATCAACTGAAAATAAAATAAAATAAATAAATAATAATAACAAAGGTCAATCAAGGCTGTGATGATCCACTTGGTAAAGTAAATCCATGGCCTTCAGACAGTAATTCTGATGGCTAAAGAATCAAACGGGACAGGGGAAAAAAAGAAAAACCTTCTGTAGGTACACTGTACTGTATAAATGGATATTGTTACTGACTTTACCACATACATTCAGTATTCCTTTGTCGAAAAGGAAAGTTTTCAGCCTAATCTTAAAAGTAGAGAGGATGTCTGTCTACAGAATCCAAACTGGAAGCTGGTTCCACTGGATTGTACACTACACTTAGGTTTAGCAGGAAAGGCATAGATGTGAGAACACTGTCAGAAGCAGTGTTGGTCAAGTTAGTTGAAAAAAAAAAATTAGTAACTAATTTCTGATTACCTATCCAAAAAATAATCCCGTTACTTTTGTGATTACTTATGTTGAAATGTAATAAGTTACTTACCTACTTAGTTACTTTTTAAAAACATGATACACAACCTGAATATAGTCAAAGGAGCTGGAAGTCCAGACGCTTTTCTTTGCAAGCTCCTTTTACTACGATGACCTGGATGACTGAGAACCTTCACAGACATACAACCTGAATATAAATCAAAAGACCTTTCAGCCCAATTCAATTTTTTTTATAATCCATCATATAAAATGTAATCAAATAAAAAGACTCTCTTTAAAAATTGTTTTATTAGTTTTAATCTTTTAACTTTATGCACATTACATTACATCAAGCAAAAATTTAATTATATGCAATAGTCTTTGACTTGAAGAAATTTGTTTAACATTTAAACCTATTTTCTGCATATTCCAGCATATAAAATAAATAATGTTTTGTGTTTACATTCACTCTTTCAAGTAAAACACAGCAGAAAATAAATAAAATCAAAGAGTCAGGTGCACTGAGTCCTGTTGTTCATAAATCTATTTGAATCTATTTAGCAGGAGTGTAGAAGGTGTCAGGGAATGTGTGTGTGTGTGTGTGGGGGGGGGGGGGGGGGGGGGGGGTTTGCTGTAAAAATAAGTTTTATTCCCACGCAGTGTATAGCGAACGCTAGTGTTTTTGTCACTTTTTATGGAATCAAACTCAAAGTAAGGTCAGTACTTCCACGCTTTAAACGCTGCACGATCATACTCTCTCCTGCACTCTATATATTATCCATTGTTGATCTGCACACGTCTGTTAGACGTCTGTTAAACTGTAAGACTTGTAAGTGATTTGCCTAATTATAAAATCATTCTTTCATTTATTTTATTTTACTGATTTTATTGTTACAATAAGTGATGATGTTTATTTTGAAGATCAGGAAGTTGTGCGTTAGTATGGCATGTTGTTACCAGAAACTGGAAGTTAAAAAGTAAAACGCTGACACTGTCTTGATTAGCAGCAAAAACTGCCTCAGTTAGTGAAGCAAAGCTTCGTAAAAGTTCTTCAAAAGTGTTTCAGAAGTTATCGGCTAACATCTCAATAGTGAGATGAATGTTAGGCAGAGCTGCCAAAATCAGCACAGGTGGCTGCTATGAGCTCCATGAGGAAAGTCCAGTGATGTCCAGTGATGTCGAGCCTCACACAGGGAGGCTCACCATCACTGGACTTTCCTCATCAGACAGACAGCGAATGATTCATTTGGTTTGTGGTAGGATTCCAACAGTCATCCCGACTGGCAACAGTGGACAGACAAAAAGAGTGCACTCCAGACTATGAATACACCAGGCATGCAACTGCTAGACGGCTAGACTGTTCCTACTGATAACTAAAGTCACAGTAATATATATATATATATATATATATATAT
>NW_005187594.1:44622-49133 GCF_000239375.1 Pundamilia nyererei
TATATATGATATCACCCTTGAAACAATTGCAAAACCTGCTACACTGAACAGACAACGCCAAACAGCCAAAATTGAACTAAATTGTTCAGCACAGCAGAGAAAAATATACCAGCTTACACACAATGTTAACAAAGATGTGACATTGATTAAAACTCACAGGATATACATGTGAGGCACACACACAGGTAAGCAAATGTATTATGAAACTATGAAGTTTCTTAAGACACAGCTGTCAAGCTATACAAAAAAAGGATTTGTGTACAGCTGAGCAGAACCTATCCGACTATGAATGATATTTCACCTGTTCCAGAGGCCAAATTTAAACAAACAGTCAAGTATCCATTAGAGCAGAAAGTGAAATTATAGTCCTGTTTAATTAAAATGTTAAACAGTGAAGTGTAGCTCATGAAAAAAATTCAACCATTGCTTTTATCTAGGCTCGCTGTCAGACTTGGTTGCATACGGTCTGCTGCTGATCCCGACCAGAACTCTTGTCTAATTCTTTCTCGTCGTCCTTGTTGAAGGTCTTCCCATCAGGCTCCTTCAACCATCTTAGCTTGAATTCTTCATTCGGGCTGTGCTCATTTAATCTCTGACTGAACTGTGAAACACAAACACCTCACTTTAGTCAACCATAGCTGTAAATATTGGCAGAAATGTAATAGAAATAAACAGAAATAGAAATAACAGAACTAGATGTAACATTTTTTTATTATAATGGTGAAGTTTTGGTTCACACTCAGATATAATTACCTTTTCCAAGATGTTCTCTTTTAGTCCCTCCATATCCACAGCAGTGTTAGTTGTCTTCAGCTGCACTTTCAACACCTTCCTCATAGACACAGCTGTTTCATTAGCAAAACAAATTAGAACTGAATTGTATCAATTAAGGATTAACGAGTTCTGTGAACATTAGATTGCTTTTAAAAACTGAGAGGAGAACTCACCAGTGAAACAGGCAAAGTTACGGGTATATATACAATTAGAGTTGACCCAGTTCACAGATGATGAAGCACCACAAGAAGCTGTCACTAACGTGGACGGTGCATTGGAAAACCAGTTGGTAAATGAAAGTGTGCTCCCATCTGACCACTTCCAGGAGTTTCTGTAAAGACCGATCCAAGCAGTGGAAGTTGCAATTGCCTTCAGCTGTGGACTCTCAGATTGGTTCCTCACACTGGCCAGGTCAGTGTAGTGGTCCCTGCAGTAGCTTTGAGCGTCCCTCCAGGACTTACTCACACCCACAAAGATGGAACTTGATGTGTCTGAAAACATTTGAACAGTGTTTTACTCCAAAGTCATTACAAATATCCAAACAAGTAATGGAAACCATGTTGTAATTTCTCAGCATGGTGTAAAACTGCAATTATTTATGTGTCATTTAAACCAGGACTATAGCAGAGTTAAAATATAATTTCAAATGATCTGGCTCTGTTACAAATAGAATCGCTTATGGTGATTCTGAAAATGAATACCATGTGCATTTTCCCTTCTTTTCATCTTTTCTTTGTATTTTAGTCCCTTCCTTTGAAGATGTGAAAAGAGACACATTTATGAGCTCTAAAAGACTTTTAAGGTTACTTTTTGTTTGGATCATTGATAACATATAAAATGGCCAAAGAAGTTCAGCAACGATTTCTTTTACAGTTTCAAACACAGCCTTAAAGGGAATAATTGATAATAATAATAATAATAATAACACTCATAGTTTGGTTTTCATTACTTTTGTTGTAGCAGTAGAATGGTAACAGGTTTTCACACAACTGGTCATCCCAGTTCCCATTTTGAAGCATTGCCACACAAGCCATGTAGCTGCTTATTCGATAACTGGGTTCCCCATTATTCCACATCGTGAAGTCAGCCTCTCCTTCATCAAAGTGATCCTGGCTCTCCAGAGACCATTTCCATGCTTCTGTGTCAGGTTGAAGTCCAAACCATACATAACCTGATGATCCTATGACTTCCCTGAGTGCGGCAAGGTCCTGCGCATTATGTGCAGTCGCCAGGTCAGTGTATGTCTTCCTGCAGTAATTTTGAGCTTGAATCCAGTTCATTGGAATTTTAACAAGGTGATAGATGTGAGGTAAACATGCAGGTAGGAAACACAGTCCTGTGTTAACAATAAAGATATTTTACAGCACACTTCATACAGTATTTGACATATGTCAAAACAGAGGTTGATTAATTCATCAGCATTTTCAATTCACATAAACAGTTTACACATTACACTATAATTTTTTATTTAATTTTTAAATGCTGTCCCTCCCAGACATGGATTCACACCAAAATACATGTGTAGTTTAGAGATTTATACAAAAAAAAAAAAATAACACTGACCTGATAGGACTATCATAACTGCAATGCCTTTCATCATTTTGGACACCTCACTTGCACCAAGAATTAAGTGTCAGCATATCAGTGTTATTTTCAGTGTTCGGGGACAAAGAGTTGAAATGCTCTACTGTAAAAAAAATGACCGATACAATAAGTGTTGCAATGAAAATAAGAGCAAAGTAAAATAAATAAAGTAATTACAAAATATTAAAGAAAAGCACTTCAGTTCAGTATTTATATCCCAACGGTTATTCATTTAAAATTAAATACTATATATAATACTGCCTAGGTGTGCAAGATATGTAATATAAATATATATATAGCTTGACAGCTGTGTCTTAAGAAACCATATGAAATCCCATAGAAACATACCCCACTAAGGTAATGACACAACATTACATCAATATATGAACACTTTTTACTCGGTATTAAAATGACTTTACCAACAAGAGATTTAATATTTTGAATAAATAAATACAATACATTAAATACAAAAAAAATCTGTAGCTATACCACGTGTGTGTTTTTTAAAGCAAATGTCCTGTTGTGTTTGTGCTTACCCGAAATAAATCCAGTTGCTATAATCTAACAAACGGCTGCATAAAAGTAATCTCAGTGCAGTCAGTTGTTTGATTAGTGCAGTCCTCTGACTATAAAGAAATGCTCTCGGTTTGGAAGTGTGCGTGTTACAAAATTACCATGTGCTTCATGTCTGTATTCTTAAATGAGGGACATGGGATCAGTCAACCAAATTTTGTTCATCACTCCAGCAAAATATTTGCATAACTCAATCTCTCTTCCAACAAGCTTTGTAGAAATGAGAGTGACTAGGCCTGTTGGGCTCAGTTGGTCACACCTGTAAACTTTTAAGGCACATGTTTTTGTGATTTGGTGCAATATAAATTGAACTGAATTTGGCTAAACGAAAGGAAAATTTTGTGACTATTACACAGGATTTAGTTTAATTATTAATCAAAATAAAGTGTCCAGGAGTTTGGCGAGGACCTGCTATAAGAAGTCTGTACTTCCAGACGTCATAATAGTAATAATAATAATAATAATAATAACAATAATAATAATAATAATAATAATAATAATAATAATAATAATAATTTTGTACTTACACTAAGCCTATGTTTTTTATATTTAATCTTTATTCTCAAACTCTTAAACGCTACCAAAACAATACCTGAGAGAATAGACACTACTGAGAGCAGATAATGACTGACCTAAGTTTCAGTTTAAAATCGCATGTTTTAAGAACAATATTGATTCTTTCCTTAGGGATTATGTTTTATAAGTGTAGTTTGTTAAACCACTGAATAAACCACAAACTGTCCATCTCTTTATATTGGGCCAAATCCAACATATTCTCATCCCAAAACTTAACATGCCAATGCTATGTGACAAATCATCGTATGTTACGTTTTCGGCCACCCAACCCACCCATATGCCCTACGTTTGGAAACATGAGAACTGTTTGGAATGACTCTACACATGTACATTTATTTTACTTTCTCATCATCAATCGCTTTGGAAAACACTATATAATACAATTAAGGTGAGGTTAGGGCTGGAATTTAAGGCTGGAACGTGTGTTACCGCCGGGAGCGTCGTTCTATTGGATTCCATCCACAATCTGGCGCGTATCTTAGGAACGCGAAAGGTTACCTTTCACGTTCTTCTGTGACGCCTCAAGAAATGACAAATTTTCCGTATGTTACGCGTTGGTGTGGGAACGGTCTGGCCAAATCACAACAACAGTTGCCTCAAGGTGCTTTAAATTAGAAGACACTAAAATAATACAAAAAACATAATCAGACAATCATCTATGAGTATTTTATGGGTAATTGAAACTAGTAATATATCCTGGTTTTTGTTTGGTTGAAAGTCACTTCTAATGCCCTATTCAAATGCAGTTGATGTTAGTTTGATTGAAGTACACTATATTGCAAAATGTATTCGCCTTCACATACATATAAACTTGAGTGACATCCCATGAATTATTCTATTAGGTTTAATTCTATTAGCTGCACTCTCTGCAGCTATAGAAGCTTCAACTCTTATAGGAATGCTTTCTAAGAATCTTCTAAGAGCATGAGGGTGGGAATGGATGTTTGTGTCTGTGTGTGCCTGTATGTCTGTGTCTATATGTCAGGTTGGGTATCAGACGCCAC
>NW_005187594.1:50442-52872 GCF_000239375.1 Pundamilia nyererei
TCCAACCCAATCCAGGACACAAGAAATGCCTCCACCTGCATCGCTGTCAGCTATTTCACCCTGGAGGTCCGGCCTGATGGTATTGAATGCACTGGAAGAGTCCAAAAAGTATAGTCAGGCCTCATCAGGAGATGTGGTCTTAATATAGGTCAGAGCTGGTCAAGGATGAGTCTTTCCAGGGTCTTCACGAGGTGGGAAGTCAGTGCCACAGGCCTGTAATTCTGGGGAACACTGGGACGTGGCATCTTTGGTACAGGACATCATTGGGACCCTGTGTAGACTCAATCTCAATATGAACAGTTTATGAGAGACTCCACAAAGCTGGGAAATACAGTCCTTGAGGACATGGGGACTGACCCCTTCTAGTCCAGCAGACTTGCCTGAGTAGAGTCTTCTGATTTATCGGTAGGTCTAAAATTCTCTGCTCCCTGGTGGGACAGACCGTATACGGTGTGAACGTTGGCAGTGGAGTGAGGGTGACATGACTGAAGTCACCCAAGTTAGCCACGAAGGTACTTGGGTGCTGAGTCTGTAACCGGGCTATAGCAGAGTGAATAATGTTACATACAGCTGTGGCCTTAGCAGAGGGAGGACCATCACAAGGGTAAATTCCTTGGGCAAATAATATGGCCAACAGTGCAAGTTCAGTGTCGGGTCTTTGATTGTTATTCGAGCAGGGTTACACCACCGGTTGTTAACAAGAATGGCAAGCCCCCACACTGACCCAAAACAGTGGAAGCCTTCCACAGTTGTATTGTCATCAGGAATATAGTGGTGTGTCCATGATTCGGTAAAGCACATCAATCCACATGCCAGATATTCCATCTGACTCTGTGCTAGCACTGTTAGCTTGTCCATCTTGTTTGCTAGCACCCAAAAATTCCCCAATTATAATAGATGGCAGCTTGTACCTCCTTCTCTCTTTAAGCCTTCGCTGTCTCACCTTTGCCTTCCTTCTCCCCATCTGTCCTCCACCTTTGCATCCATGGTGTGTTTTCCTCCAGATTTCAGCTGGTACTTCTGTGACAGGGTGATCAGCTGATCTCTGGAGTAAACAACGCTGCTGTGTGCACCTTGGTCCCATTCCGCGGTGGCAACAAGGAGAAAAAAAAAACTTAATCGATCCACATGTTTAAAGTACTTAGTAAAGGCCAAAGGAATAAGTAAAAAAAAGTTAAAGTAAAGAGAAAAAGCAGGAGCAACTGAAACAGGGTGCATGCTGGTCGACACATGCGCACATGCGCGCTTACTCTGAAACCTCATCAGTAGCATTGTTGGATTCTCCTCTTACAAGGTCTAAAGTCCAGGACCTTGGTAAGCTAAATGTGATAGCCTCAAGAGCTTACTTACATAGAAAAAAGTTTAAAACATTATATTGCCAATCTATAAACGTATACTGAAAAATTCAAAATGTCACACTTTTTTTATATCTTGCAGCTGGATCAGACAAAGCAGTGAAACCATAGTGAACACATTCAACTACTGCCCATTATGTCAGTTGAATGGCTCAATATTATTTTTTTGGTTGATTGGGGGAGGGGGGGGGACTCTACTTACAGTTAGCAAATGCTTGTATATTTGCAAGAACTTAAGCAAAATGTGTTAGACATAACAGCCTTGGGTCAGCATAAGTACCAAATACCTACAGAGGGTCAGACAAGTCATGAGGAGTTAGATCCAAGCTATCAACATCTACGCCCTTCCGGTGATCAGTTAACCTGCTGGGATAATAAGCTGGCCAGTGGCTAGTGAGTATCAGAACCACTGTCCACCAAATCCAGCACCCTGTATGCTAAACAGAAAGAAGGGCACTAAAGACTACTCCTGATCTACAGCTAATCATGTGTTTAGCGAATAGCTAAGATGGCTAAGAACAGGAAATATCATGGATGGAAAGGCTCCTGAACGACATGTACACCCAGCAGATACATGTAGAAGACGTGGCTGATATCAAGAAATCCTACCAATGGATAGAGAAAGCTGGACTGAAAGACAGCACAGAGGCACTAATCATGGCAGCACAGAAACAAGCTCAAAGTACAAAATCCTAGAGGCTACCACCACCAGGCAAGACCCCAAGTGCAGGCTGTGTAAACCTGCCCCTGAGACAATCCAGCACATAACAGCAGGTTGCAAGATGCTAGCAGGCAGGGCATTCATGGAACACCATAACCAAGTGGCTGGCACAGTATACAGGAACATCTGTGCCTAGTATGGCCTGTCCCGAGGTCAAAATGGGAGACGCCCCTACACAGCAAATTCAAAAGTGTTAAATGTTTTGGTGTTAATAGTCTTCTTGCAAAAGTAGAGTTAATTTTGCATTCTTTTAATGTAACTCTGAGGTGTAAAATGATAGTAGTTAAAATCGAGTGTTAAAAATGAGTGTTTCCATGTCAAATCTGGAGGTGTTACAATGGAAACATTAACTCT
>NW_005187594.1:54390-56900 GCF_000239375.1 Pundamilia nyererei
GTGCGACGTTCGTGACAACAGCTGTGTGCAGATCAACAATGGATAATATATCGAGTACGGGAGAGAGTATGAGCGTGCAGCGTTTGATTCCATAAAAAGTGACAAAAACATTAGTGTCCGTTGTGCGTTGGAAGAAAACTTATTTTTACAATGAAAAAACCCCCTAAACAAGCACAGAGTGCACAACGACGTAATGGGAAACTCACAGAGAAACTCGCGGATTCTTCCACTGACCACTGCGGCACTCCTGCACCAGGGCAAACCTCCGCCTACCCCACTCCTGCTTTACAGGTGAAAATAGAGCAACAGGACCGTTAGTCTTTGACTTTATTTATTTTCTGTTGTGTTTTACTTGCATCTATTTGAAAGACTGAGTGTAAACACAAAAAATATTTTATTTTATGTGCTGGAATGTGCAGAAAATAGGTTTAAATGTTAAACTAATTTCTTCCAGTCAAAGAATGGTGCATATAATTAAAATTTTACTTGATGCATAAAGTTAAAAGATTAAAACTGATAAAACAAGTTTAAAAAAAGTGACTTTTCCATTTGATTACATTTTGTATGATGGATTATGCAGAAAAAGTAGAATTGGGCTTAAAGATATCGCTTTATCACCTATTCAGCTTGTAAATTGTGTTTTTAAAAAGTAACTAAGTAACTAAGTAATTACTTTTGAAAATAAGTAATCAGTAAAGTAACGGGATTACTTTTTTGGGGAAGTAATCAGTAATTAGTTACTGATTATTAAGGACATGTCCTACTGATAACTTGACCAACACTGGTGGTGGACAAGCAGATATAGCGATATGGAATGACAGGGACATCAGAAAAAGGAACATGAGAAGCTCAAGAAGATGTGGAGGGTGAAGGTAACAGTGGTCCCCGTGGTAAAAGGAGCGCTCGGTGCAGTGACCCCCAAGCTAGGCGTGTGGCTCCAGCAGGTCTCAGGAGCAACGTCCAAGGTCTCTGCCCAGAAGAGCACAGTCCTAGGATCAGCCTGGGACCCAAACGTCTTGTTATGCTGTGTGGCAGGCAGGATGTTAGACCCAAGTGCAGCACTTGAATGAAGAGGGTTAACTGAGAGACGCAGCTTTATTTAGGCTGTACAAAAACACGAACATTAAACCAGAAAGAAGAAACAATGAACTAAAGTAGGAACTGGGAAACTAGAACTAAGAATTTCAAGGTTACACTGAGGAAACACAGCTACAAAAAGCACGGAGGAAAATACACAGTACAGAGAGGGTACAGCACAACAACAGGGAGAGGAAAACACAGAGCTTAAATACACAAGGTAGTAATGAGGGAATGAGACACAGCAGGGAATAATGAAACATAACAAGATGTGGAGGAAGCAAAACTGAGTGTGACTAGACATGACACGTGGAACACGGGGAAGGCCAAGTAACAGAAACCTAGAGACTAGAAACTAAGAATATAACATAAGCAGAAAACAAGAACCAAAACCATGAATAACAAATAATCAAGGATTATAAATTAACAAAACACAAAAAACTGGGTCACAGACCCAGTACCGTGACACCTCAAGCTATATTATTTATTTTACGTTTACTTTCAGTTTAATTTGAATAACTGAAAATGGAGCAAGACTTCAAAAACATGAAAAGCAACAACATGTTAAATGAATCTAAATTAATCTCAACTGCATTAATCTAGGTGCTTCTGGAAGAGTTGCAGAATTTAAAAAAAAATTATTAACTGAGCTTTTTTGAAAACACACATGTAATCTCTGATGGTATAAGTTTAAAAGCAGAATTCTCTGAGCAGAATTAAATATTTTGGTTGTGTGAACAATTTTTCAGAACTGTGCTTACAAGCAGGGATTTTAAATGTGTCCTGTTTATTTCAATATTCTCCTAGCAACAAGAGAAGGACTTGTTTTACTAAACAAATAAACTGGATGACCTAACTTCCTTGCGTTCTTGGAAAAATTATGACACTCACACAAAGCACACAAACAACAGAAGAACTTGTTTTACTAAACAAATTAACTTAGATTACTTAATGTCTTTACTTACTGTTAAGAAATCAGTTTTACCCCGGTTCTTTTATTCGTCGAGGCATCCAGAGACGGCACCGGAACTCAGTAGTTATTTTCACAAAACCTTAATTCATCTTTATTCATCTTCATTTAAGCATGCACTTCTAGAAGGGAAGACGAGGCCGGTGTCCCTCTCCAAATCTTCGCTCCTTTGTCTGTGAAATACAGTTTTGTAGGGGCAACCCTATCATGCTGCAAACTCTGTGTCTGTATCTATGTGCACGAGCACGTGAATGCCTACATGTGCGCATTCCCTCGTGTCTATGTGAGTGCTCGTGTGTCCCTGTGTACACATACCTGTGTGTATGTGTGTGCACATGAGTGAGTGTGCATGTGGATGTGTGTGCGTGACAGTTAAAACACTGTGGGTGTAGGTAACTCCCTAGAGGTCATAAAACCCATCTCCCTTCCAGACCACAGGTATCCAGTTACAATGTTGAGACCC
>NW_005187594.1:85282-86711 GCF_000239375.1 Pundamilia nyererei
CTAACATATGGTGTTTAAATGAATCTGACATATGGTGTCAGAAGTGGGATGGCTAGTCGGAAGAGGAAAACGCGCCTCCCAGTTAAGCGCACAGGGCTGCGGTCCCAGCAGCATGAGCTTCAAGTGGAGAAGACCGCAGAGGAGCTGGCATGGGACACAGTGCCGGCATCGTCTTCTTCAGCAGAGGAGGAGGTTTCCGGCAGGATTGGTCCAGAATTGCCTACAACTTCGACCGCAGCACGTGACCCAAATGGAGAGCTGATTGCGATAATGAGGGACTTCCTGGCGGGACAGCAAAGGAGAGAGGAGGTTTTTTTGGCAGAACTCAGGGGGCTGAGGACTGTTTCCCCTCCCAATGCGCAGCTGCACTCAGATTTTGCTAGTCAGCAAAGTCCAGTTCAAGCACCAGCCAGAGCAAGCACCACAGCAGCGGCCACACCAAGCACTGCAACAGCAAGCAGCCCTAGAATGGTACTGCCTACACCTGCACGTCAAAGAGGATACCGGGATCCCCCAGCAGAGGTTCCCTCTCGTCAGTCACAAGCAGTGACCAGCAGCCTCGACCAGACAGGCTCAGAGGGGATGCGATCTGCTGGGCCAAAAATTCCACCCTATCAGATGGGGGAAGACATTGAGAACTATTTGTTGCGTTTTGAGCGAGTGGCCAGAACCTGGAGATGGCCAGAGAGTGAATGGGCCTGTCGTCTAGTTCCACTGCTATCAGGGAAGGTGTTGGAGGCCTACACTGCAATGGATGAAGAAAGAGCCCATCGTTATGAAGATTTAAAAGCTGCTTTGCTAACCAAATTTGACATTTCCCCTGAAACGTATCGGCAGAGGTTCCGATCCAATACAGTTCCACCTAGTGAGAGCCCCACAGAGACCTATTATCGCCTGAAGGGCCTCTATCGGCACTGGATCTGACCAGAGCAGCATACGAAAGAAGAGATGGGAGAAGCTATCATCTTGGAGCAGTTAATCCGCGTACTTCCAGGGGAGGTGAGGACCTGGGTGAGGGAGCATGAGCCAGCAGATGGACTGACCGCCGCTAAGCTGGTGTCACAGTACTTCAATGCGCGTAAAGGAGCACCACCTGCACGCTCATCTGGGACGCCACAGCGACCACCACTCCCATCATCGGGTCTTCTGAAGAGGGAGGGCAACCCAGAGCCACCCGAAAACCCTAAGGCATCCAACTTACGAGGGGCGGGTAAGGACTTTCTTTGTTATTATTGCCAGCGGCCAGGTCATAAAGTCTCGGTATGCCCTATCCGGAAGGCTAAAGTCACTGGTGCCTGCTATGCACCCCGGCTGGAGATGGAGCCCACAAGGGTCCCGCCAGTGGATGTGCAACGCTATAAAAAAGTGAAGGTCAATGGTCAGCAGGCTACTGCTTTGCTGGACACTGGTAGTTTTATGTCTTTAATTA
>NW_005187594.1:87891-89301 GCF_000239375.1 Pundamilia nyererei
GATGTTGCAGAAGTTTGTGTCAGACACTGGGAAAGACTGGGACCAGTGGCTACCCTTCCTGCTGTTTGCGTACAGAGAAGTTCCCCAGGCTTCCACTGGTTTCTCACCATTCGAGCTACTCTATGGTTGGGATGTGCAGGGGCCGTTGGATCTCCTCCGGAAGGGTTGGGAGTCTCCTGCTTCTACTCCAAATGATAAAGGAGTGGTGCAATTTGTGCTGGAAATGAGAGATCGGTTGGGGAGATACCATGAAGAGGCCGAGGTCAACCTGCGAGAAGCTCAACGAAGCCAGAAGACTTGGTATGACCAACAGGCCCGGCAACGTGAATTTCAACCTGGTCAAAAGGTGTTGTTACTTCTCCCCTCATCCAACAGTAAACTGCTGTCGAAATGGCAAGGGCCATACACAGTTCTTCGCCGAATGGGGCCAGTGACCTATGAGATTCATCATCCTGAAAAGAGGAAACAGAAGCAGACTTACCATGTGAATCTCCTGAAAGAATGGGAAGAGCGTCCCCACCAGGCCCCTGCGAAAGCGCTGATGGCAAGAGAAGTGCCAAGAGAAGGGAAGACAGAACCCGAGCAGGGAGCCGATCCAATGTCTCCGGTGCTGACTCATCTTACCCCACAGCAGGCTGCTGAGCTACTCCAAATCCTTCGGGAGACTCCATCTCTGTGTTCAGTTAACCCCGGCAGGACCACCCTTGTCGAACATGTGATATGCCTAAAGGATGGACATCCCATCCGCCAACGTCCATACCGGGTTCCACAACACTTAGTGGATAAACTGCGACAGGAGGTGGAGAAGATGCTGGAGCTTGGGGTGATAGAGCCGTCCTGCTCAGAATGGTGTAGCCCGGTGGTCATCATCTTCAAGAAAGATGGCTCACTACGCATCTGCATTGATTTCCAGAAGCTTAATTCCATTTCCGAGTTTGATGCCTACCCCATGCCTCGAATCGAGGACTTGCTGGAGAAGATTGGAGCGGCCAGGTACATCACCACCTTGGATCTGTGCAAAGGTTACTGGCAAGTACCACTGGAGGAGTCTTCTCGACCGTACACCGCCTTCAGGACACCTGCCGGCCTGTTCCAGTTCACGGTGATGCCATTTGGCCTACATGGGGCACCGGCCACCTTCCAAAGGCTGATGGACAAGTTGCTACAGGGGTGTGACCCCTATAGTGCCGCCTACCTGGATGATGTAGTGATCTTCAGCAACACCTGGGAGGAGCATCTGCAGCACCTGTCCGAAGTCCTGGGAAGAATCCATAAGGCGGGGTTGACCCTTAACCCCTCTAAATGTGAGTGGGCACGGCAGCAGACCCGCTACCTTGGCTACCAAGTGGGCAGAGGTGAGGTGCGCCCGCAGATGGATAAAGTGGAAGCTATCCAGAACTGCCCTCGGCC
>NW_005187594.1:90904-94908 GCF_000239375.1 Pundamilia nyererei
TCTGGCAGGAGGTTCAGGCTGCTGAGGTCCCGAACAAATAGACTCAAGGACAGCTTTTACAACAGGGCAACAGCCCTGATCAATGCAAATAGCTGACCTGACTGGTTACCTCCCTGGACTTTTTTAGGGGGGAGGTAACAATGTTTAAAACAATAACAATAATATTTATATTTATAACAAGATGCAATAATAATTAATGTGCAATAATAACAGTGTGCAATACACATACACTTATTCTTCTTTTTTATACTAAGTTAATATACTGTGTTGTGTTGTTTGTTGCGTTGTGATGTGTCATATCGTGTCGTGTTGTGTTATATGTAGTGCATATGTAGGACATGTAGGACAGTTTTTCCAATTTCATTGTACTACTGTACTATGTATGACTGTGCAATGACAATAAAGAGTTATCTTATCTTATCTTATCTTATCTTATCTTATCTTATCTTATCTTATCTTATCTTATCTTATATTTGCTCTCCCGAAAAGATTTTCAGCGCTGTTAATTCAATCTTGCAGGCCTGCTTACAAAAAATGAGAAAAAAAAAGAGAGCTGATTATTAGCTCATCAAAACACAAAACATAATCACCTGACAAGTTTTCTCTAAGTGCACTGTTACAATTTTAAAGGGCCCAATTCTAGACATGTCCATGTTTACTAAAACTCCCTCTTTTTAAAATAAGAAAACAACCCAAACCTCACTGACACAATCAACCCATCACTCAAACAACAACCCCAAAGATCTTAAACACAGAAAATTTTGCTTATTAATCTATCGATATGTTATGGGGATTAGAACTTCAGGGCCACAAAAGTTTTGCTATACTCTTTGTTTGACTAATACTTACATAGTCTGAAATCAGACTTAAAATCACTCTCGCTGTTCATTTTCCCCACATCATATCTCGTTGGTTGGCCTCAGATTCCACAGCATCCTGAGAGTCGAGGTCAACTGGCATAATTTCACAGAAAATCTTGTTAAAAGCCACACAATTTGCACACAGTAATGTTCCCCTTTAAGCACTTTAACATACTTAGATTTAGCATAAGATATAAACCCGTTATAACGTGTCCTCACTAAATTATAAATTTCTTGTCCAACTCTGTACTTCTGAACAGACCTGACCACCTTATTTAATTATCCTGTATTTTACCATTATCTATTTTACCAACTAATTATGTGTTAACCTATAACTTTCTTCCGACCGCCGCATGTGGAAAATTGATCCAGGTCTACTTTGGACCTAAAAATAACAAAACTGAGACATTTTCCTTATTATCATCAGTGCTTAAACGACCCACTTCTCTCTCTCCGGCCAAAAATACCAATTTATTTCATGTATTCACCTTGATAAATGTAAGCATGTTCTTCCTTCCATTCATGTTATGTGGTCATGTTAATGGAGTGTAAGCTGCTTCTTCATTGCATATGTATTTTATAATCAGGTTTAACTCATGCCTCTTTGCACTGAGCTGTGGATTCAAACTATCTCAATTCTGCTTCTCCCCAAAAAATAATTTCACATGTAACCATTTGTATTTGTGTGTTTTTTACCTTTTTAACCTCATTGTTGTGATGTGGTGAAAATTTCTAAACCTTCATAAGTTCAGCCTTCAAACCAATTTTCCCATATGCATTCACTATATAATGTCCAGGTTCACCTCTCACTGTTCTCACAGTTTCCTGTGGGGCCTCGCAGATCAACACAGGCCCAAATCAGCTGTTTCTTCTCTCCATTTCTTCTCTCTTGATCTTTTCAGTCTTTTCTTTGAGGATTACTCCAAGCATGGCAAATATGAAAATCAGTGTTCAGTGCTTCCACACAGTTGTTTATCCCACTGTTCAACTTACCAGCTTAGAGTTCAGGGTGCATGTTCCATCAAGTATTTTCTTACATGATGCTGCTGGAGTCGTCAGTGTTATAGTTCAGTTGCACTGTCTTTTTGCTATTAATTCTTCAAGTACACGGTGTTCTGTCTGTCTTCTGTCTTCATCAGGAGATTGACTGTCCTTTAAGCTTCTTCTCAGGATATTGACACACTAAAACCTTCAATTAATATCCTTTTCATTTCTTTTCTCAAGACATCCATTAGCTTCATCTGCCTAGATTTTAACTCGTCTCTCTCTCTCTCTGGGTGCACACTTCACACACCAGCCAGTTTCCTTTTATGGGCATGCAAAGTTCCTGTCACACACAGCTTCCTGTCACACAACTACACAGACTCATATTTTTCTGTTTCTCTCTTTCCTGTTTCTACAGGCTAATCGAACTCTTGTTATTTTAGTATTTACAGTCTCTAAACCCTCTGTAATTCTGCTAAGTCTTGATCTAAAAACAATGCACCCTTATTTCACAATCTTCAGCGTGCTCAGCAGAGCTCTTTCAGACATCAGGACAGTTTTCCACACATGTCACCATTCTTTCAATTCAGTTTCGTAGCATCATCCACGCAATACTTTCATCAGCATGTTACACTCCCCCCAAAACTTCCTTAAAAAATAAAATAAAATAAATCGCCTCTCACACATGCACCAAGCCCTTTTTTTCTCAACATAATGTGCACCTTTCATTCATCCAAATAACAATTTTACACTCCATTTATACATTCACACATTTATATATAACAAAAGACTGCCACTAACTGCCAAGATAAATTATTTCCATTACCATATAACATCTTCACTTCATCTTCAAAACCTTAGTACCGGTACACCTAACTTTTTGACCATTGTAAAAGCCTCTAAGGCCCAGGTTCGCCCACCCTGCTGGTCAATCACCCCGCTTCGGGAACGCCCTCTCCAATAGCGGTCAAATTTCTAGGCCCTAATTAATTTATAACCGCTTCCCGCGGCTCGACAGGAAGCTCCACCTCCAGTGTCTAAGTATCCCACTTGCGCCTTACAGCTTTACTTAAAGCTTACCTGTCAATCACATTAAATGGTCACGGCTGGGGCCGCGCCCCTGTCGGTCAAACCGTGCAAGAAAAGTGGTGCTTGACCACTGATTATTAATGACTGTCCCTACCTGTCGCGGGTATCACCCAAATGACCCTGTCGTCGCAGGAAATTGCAGCGCGTCCGCCGCAAGATGGAGCCATAACATTCAGAACATTTTGCACCCCTAGAGAAACGCCGTCTCCGTCCTACAATTTAAATAATTCTGGAAGCATCACTGTGGACTCTAACCGCCAGTTTGTTATCTGATGTCCTAATCTAATCTCTTTTCTTGGCTGACGTAACGCACACATAACACACCAACTTCTAACATACGTCACAACAATTAAAAATCCACCCCAGTATTAACAACAATGAGCTTTCACCAAATAAGCCCAAACTTTACTTTTATTTATCCCAAATTACCCAAAATTATCATCGACATGTCACCTGAAATCTACTTAACAGATTTTATAATTTAGTTTAATTTCCACTACTGAGCCAATTTAATGGTAACAATCTTCAATTCAGTGGACAACTAATTTAGAATTCATCCAGTGTGCACAATTTTCAACAGGCTTGCGGTTACCTATTATTCTTTTAGACCGGTCTGTTGTCCACCTCGTATCAGATCGCACCTTAAGGTCCAAATTAGAACCCTCAGCCGCACAAGAATCCGGGTCACTGGCACCAAGCATTAAATTCTGGTTCTTTTGGATTCTTTAGGGCCAAGAAAGACACGGCTCAAAAGTGGTCTTTTTACTTTAAAAAATTATCTTTAATTTACATATTCTGGAATATGGAGACCTGAACACAAAACACACTTTCTAGCTGCAAAAGCACGCTCTGCAAAGCATGTAATTTCCTGTCAGCCTACAACCTAGTTTTACACTGAAGTCTGGGCCTCTCATAAAACACATTAATCAGCATTCAGATTATATATTTTATTTCCTAATGTTAGATTTGTATTGTTGATTGTCATTTATGCTTAGAAACATTTACCCACATATGCTTAGAAGTGTATAATCATTTGTAGATTGAAAGAATGTCTCATCCTAGGAGGTCTGT
>NW_005187594.1:95315-99459 GCF_000239375.1 Pundamilia nyererei
GCTCCAGCCAGATTTCCCTCATGCATGAGTAAACCAGCCTGCTTGTGTCTTGCTTTGCAGTGTAATTATATTGCCTTCAACGTTCCAGTGGATAGGTACAAGCTACAAACCTATCACCTAACAGTGGTCTGAAATTATTAATTTTATTATTGCTAATTTGTGAAACTGTAAATAAACAAATTTATTTAAGCAGTTTCAGTTTCAACACATCACTCCCAGATTAAGATTTCACCAGTTTCATCTCCATAAAAGATGCAAAGCATCATGTTGAATTGTTGGACATGAACACACTGATTTCAGAACTTTTATACAGTTGTACAAGACATTCAAAGCTGAAGAACCTGGTGCTAATTTGTTTACGTATGCTATACTGATGCTATCACTATCCAGTTGTGAGTGTGTAGGCATCTGCGCCATTTACTTCAGGGTAAAGAGGAAATGATGTCCTTCATGAAGCCTCCTGATTGGCAGAGCTAACTCAAAATTTCGTCTTATTAGCTTAAAATTTTGAGATACCTAACTCAAAGAGAAACAACCTTCCATATTTATGGAACTGAATGAGTCCCCAGCATCAACACTTTGTCTCGTGTTGTCTTTTGTCAACTTTGCTGTTTTGAATAGGAAATGATTAACATAAATATGGCACAAATTAATTAATTTTCAACAAAGCCAGAGCTGAACTATAGACCTTATGCTGCTGTAATATGCAACATAATATGTCTTTCTAAAGAAATATTTTAAGTTATAATATTTCAAAGTTTTTTAGAGTCCATTATAGTTCAGTTTGGATTATGCCTATTGTTGTATTGCCAGCTTTTATGATTGTTATTCATTCATTTTTACTTCAGTTTGAAAAACTGAAGTAAACTTTCAGTTTTACTTTCAGTTTGAAACACTGCAGCCAATGCATGCTTTTAACAGCATTGGCAATGTGTTTGGGTATTTAAAATTTATTTTATTTTTTTTGTTATTTCTTGATTTTAAAACATTCCCTGAAAATGGATAGAGGATAGACTGAGCTGGAAACAAATGAAAAAGTTATCAATATCCAAAGACAAGATGTTGTTAAGGAGTTCAGAAAGCCTGGAAACTATTGTTCAAGACCACGTTAAAAAGTGCAAGAAATTCTGACTCCTTGGAACAGACTGGTGCACAGTACTATGACAGTAAAAGAGTGAAAAGAACAGCAATACTATGCATTGACTACACACTGCATAGGAAACTGCATAAAAAACTGCACATAAACCTTCAGATAAGGCAATGTTCTTCCATGCTCATCTGGCTGTCTTGTAATTGTACAAGAAGGTGTAAATGCCATAAAAGACTGCAACTAATCTCCTGTGCCCTGTCAACGTTTACATACAAATAATAGGAAAAAAATAAGAACAGTGTATAAACACAGGCATGGGCTGCTCAAGTCATCTTTGAAGGTTCTTTGAAGGAAAAGAGATCAAAGGATCTTTGTCTGTTTTAGATGAGTTTTTATTTCACTTTACACAGAGGAGAAAAGTGAAAATACACAACTGGCTCAAACAAAGGCTGACAGTTTTATAAGTACGGGATAGAACAATTGAGAACATCAGAACCATAGAAAGAAACCTAAGCTTCCTTTTATACTTGATGTGTCTGTGTTAACAGATGGAGCTGTTACCGAGACAGTGAGCTCAGGTTGAATCAAAGAAAACCTGTTTCTAGCATCTAAAACAGCAGCACCGCTCCTGTAACCACCATTAAAACCTTTAAAAGCTAGTTCATTATCAAACACACCTTTTAGCTGCTCTATCCACCACTCTTTGTGTTACACAGCAAAAAAAGCCCTGAAGCTGTATTACAATATGCAGATGTACAGTTAACTTATTCTGATAATATGTTTAAATTATACAGCTGTTTACATGATGCACACCTGCAGCAAACAGGGGTGAGTCTAAATCAGGGCATGAGGTGTACTAGACCAGATTTATTTCAAGGTTTTTCATAACATTTAACAGATCGAAAGTGAAATAACAGAAATCACTGCCTCAATTAAAGTGTGTTAATATTTAAAATATACAAATGAAAGCTTTTTTTTTTTACAAGCCAATAAAAATGTACATGGGCTTGTAAAACTCTAAACAACTGACCTGAGGGATTTTAGGTTGGACACAGGAATTATATAATATAATAACATCTTGTGTTCAGCAGCACAAAAACGTTGCATCAAAGCAGGGCAAGGCTCACTTCTCTTCATTGTAGCCACCACATTCTCCTTTAAAGGCTTACAGACACAAACTAACACATTCACTCAATGACACATTCACTTAAACATGCAGAAACACATGTACAAAAACTCATGAAGCCTTCTGAGAAGACAGAGTAAAGATTATTTTTATGCCTTAGTTTGGATTGCATATTTATCTTATTTTATTTGACTCTGAGTCCACTGGAGAGGATGTATATATGTTTGCATTAAAAAAATAAAATTAAATATGGCACAAGTTTTGATTTTTTTTCTGACAAATGAAGCAGATGGTAAACAACCTTCCTTGAACAGGGCACAGACAAAGAGGCCAGGTTCACCTTAGGAAGGCTCACACTAGCTTGGGTGAGCCTTTTCCCTTACTGTCTCTCTGTGTTGCTTTTCAGGTTTGTGGTGGGCAGAGGTAATCAGTGCAGCTGGACAGGCTCCCAGGAGAGCTGACTATCTCAATCTTTGCTCTCGCTCCTCCCACCCAGCACTGTGCTATTTGTTCACTAGACTTCAGCCTGGTTATTTGAGGTTTTAGTGTACGCAGCAGCATACACTAAACATTTATCCTACTGCTGACATGATGAGCAACACAGCTCGTAAAGTTAATTATAGTTTTGATTCTTTTTGGTTAATGAAATTTTGTCATTTGGGTTAAATTTAATTTTTCCTATTAGCTGTGACTTATGAGCCATGACCATGAGTGAGATAAAGAGAAGGAAGTGACTTGGTAATTTATATCGAATTATAGAGCAGTGTGTGATTGGTTGATTCATCAGCAGCTTTTAACTTGGGTTACACATTGCTAATATAGGAAATTCCCCTTTTACCAGTAGCGAGAATGTTTAATAATTACTCCCTAAAGTCACAAAAGATGTCTTGTGATCGTGTGTTATTACCTTATACAAATTATTTTCTGGATGATCAACAATCAGCTGATTATAAATAATTAATGAATTTCATCTACTAGAAAGAAGCAACAAAACAAACAACAGACATCAAATTTTCAATGTTTACGTCCTATGGCTCTGATGGCTGATGCTCTTTTCATAGAGCATGTTTGTAATGACTTCATATTCCACTAGATGGCAGCAGACTACCATTAGAGTTTGGTGCTCTCCTGTTCCATCTCAGAACTATAAGTACTAAATACCAAATCAGCTGTTTCTTTAAAAGTCTTCCTGACCCAACATTTACGTGCATTGTGAGTTTTTTGTCATTTTTAGAGCAGTACTGAGGATCATATATGGTATGGTGGTATTGATGATAGTACACTGCATGACAAATGCACTGGACTGAGATTGAGTTTGGGTTGAGTCTGCTTTCTTTCATTCAGAATTAAGGCAATGGTGTCATAATGCTTTGATGCAGCTGTTTTGATCTCTGGTAGCAGAAAGAAGTATGCTGTTCTACTGAATTTTTAATGTTTGAAAACTCTGTCATGCATTCTAAACTAAATCTGTTACAGAAATGTTATCCAACTCCATCAATCTACAACTGTATGTGTAAACAGAAGTTGACATTATCCAACAGAATTCTTTTACAGCCAAAATAAAAATTTGTTGATGCATTTTCTACACTTGTAAGTAAGAAAAAGTTTCATTTTGGGATGTTTTGTTAATGTCGGAAGTGTATAACAATTTACATGTGTAACAATTTTGTGTGGTGCCCACAGAAACACTAATCGGCCACCTGTTGGTTAATGCAGGAAAGCCCAACAGTGTTTTTTTACCCCATTGGGCCCCCGTGATGTTTTCTGTGGACAGCCCACAGTCAAAATGCAATGGGGCTTGCCCACAGGGCCTTATTTGGGCCTCACAGTGTGAGCCCCACAGTGCAGGTTTGTGTGTATGAGATTGTGCAGATAAGTGCTTGGTAGTGACATGTATGAAGGTGTGTGTGTGTGTGTGTGTGTGTGTG
>NW_005187594.1:99494-111852 GCF_000239375.1 Pundamilia nyererei
GTGTGTGTGTGTGTGTGTGTGTGTGTGTGTGTGTCAGTCCAGTCACTGAGTGTTCAGGAGTCTGACAGCTTGGGGGAAGAAATTTTTTTGCAGTCTGGCAGTGAGGGCCCGAATGCCCCGGTACCTCTTCCCAGAAGGCATCAGGGTGAAGAGTGTGTGTGAGGGGTGCATGGGGTCTTCCATAATGCTGCTAGGTTTGTGGTTCACTTTTACACTCAGCTCTCTCTTCACCACAATAGACTGGGACAGCGTCCACATCACTGCTGCCGCAGCACCAATCCGTCTGTCGATCTCCTGCTCCATTCTCCCTTCACATGTGAAAAAGACCCTGAGATACAAGAACTCGTCCCTAGGGATGGGTACCGGTATCGGCACCGGTTCTGACATAAACTGTAGTAACCAGACCGAAAAGCAGCGCACATTTCGGTGCTTTATTTCGGTGCTTTTTTTTCCCCGAGATGTCACACACTTTGAATTCTAGCCAATCATTTTACCTTTCCAAGGATAGTAGGCGGGTCCAGATACATACGTTCTTTTAGAGCAGAGCTACAGATTAAAAATGCCCAAGGCGAAGCGGTCAAAAGTCTGGCTGTACTTCACAGCAAAATATGCAAACTCAGCAGCCTGCAACAAGTGCTTTAAGGTGATACTGTGCAAAGGAGGTAACATCTTGAATCTGATGGAACACCTGGCGACGCATAGCGGGGTTTTTTTTAAAGCCGAGAAATGCACCGTATTTGATAGCTTGCTGCAAGAGCTCACACCGAGCACATCTACTGCGGGTGTGGTGCCTGTTATTGACCCGGAGTTAGCAACATCCCATAAAAATTATGAACAGAATCGGTGACAAAGGGCAGCCTTGGTGGAGCCCGTCACCCACCGGGAAAGAGTCCGACTTATTGCCAGGTATGAGGACCAAGCTCTTGCAACGGTCGTATAAGGATGGAATGGCTCATAGCAATAGGCCAGACACCCCATACTCCTGGAGCACCCCCCACAGGACACCCTCGGGGACACGGTCGAATGCCTTCTCCAAGTCCACAAAACACATATAGACTGTGAGTATCCTTGAGAGGATGAAGAGCTGATCCAGTGTTCCATGGCCAGGACAAAAACCGCATTGTTCTTCCTGTATCTGAAGTTCGACCAACGGACGGACTCTCCTCTCCAGCACCCTGGTATAGACCTTTCCTGGAAGGCTGAGGAGTGTGATTCCTCTGTACTTGGAACACACCCTCCAGTCCCTTTTCTTAAAGATGGGAACCACCACCCAGGTCTGCCAATCCAGGGATACTGCCCCTGATCTCCACGCAACATTGTAGAAGCGTGTCAACCAAGACAGCCCTACAACATCCAGAGCCTTCAGGAACTCGGACATCATCCACCCAAGGGGCTCTGCCACCAAGGAGTTCTTTAACTGGTGGGTCATCCCTTTTGTCCCCAGACTCTACTTCCTCCACGAAAGACATGCCAGTGGGATTAAGGAGGTCCTCGAAGTATTCCTTCCACTGCCAAAGTTCCCTCTAAGCTGCGCACGTGCGCAATTGCGCACTGCTGGCACAGTCTCTGCGCACAGAAAATCTGCATTGCACACAAAAAAATCTAACCTGAATTGAAATTAAAATTAAAGCTTTAACAATTCTGTTTTGCAGTGTTAGTCAGTAAGTGACTGGCTGATCCCGTATGGGATTACAACGATGCCACCTTATCCCATAGTCCAGCCAATAATGCGATTCACATTCGTACATGCGCAGCTAATCAACGTCGTTGACAGGCTATGACAGGTGCCGACACCGGTGTTTTAGCTAGCAAAGCGGCGTGGCTGATGTGGAGTGAAGCCACGTTAATGACAACGTGTACAACCATTGGAGATGTGAGCAGGACAGACGGAACAATTGACGGAAAAAGTTTGGACTTTATACCAGTTTTTAAATTGTGTTGAAAGGCCACGTAAAACCAGAGTTATGAAAAAAAGAGCCCGTTCTCACTCCCGAGGCGTAACATGCTGACGTTTTGTCACGTCCCGCGGCGTTCCTGAGGAATGCGAAAGGAGACCTTCCGCGTTCTTATGGTACGCGCCGGGTTATGGATGAAATCCAGTGGAATGACGCTCCCGCGGTAATAGACGTTCCAGCCCTGTATTCCAGCCCTAACCATAACCTTATCCTGACCTTAACCAGGACTTTAATGATGTTAAATAGCGTGATTCCAAGGGATTTGAAGAAAAAGAGTGAAAATGTGTAGATTGAGTCCAGACTGTCATGCGCCGCGGCGCACATGCACAAAAGGATCCAAACGCAGACTCGAGCGCTAGCAGAAAATGACACTTTATTATAACAACAAAAGGCGACCTGGGAAAACCAAAGGAGCAAAACGAGGAACTAAAAAACCCGGGGAAAGTTTTTTTTGTGTATATTAAAATCTAATAAAGTTTGAGTCATAAAAAAAAAAAGCCGGAATCGGGACCGTGGGCAATAGAAAGGGGGAGAAGATTACTAGGGAGCTGGGGAGCGGAGGAAACACATCAAAACTGAATTAGACCAGTTGGCTTACGATTAGAGCGGGACCGTGGGAGCTCGGGAGGGAAGTCCATATTGTTGCTTATATTTAGTGCTGGAAGAAACGGTAAAAACGGCATTTTATAAGGAAAACACTCGAAAGCACTCTCCGCCTGTGAGAAAAGCCAAAACCAAAAAACCCCACCCTTTCCTATTGGTGGAAAAATGAACCATGTCAACCAATCAAAAAATGATATGGCAACATGGCATTTAGATGTTTAGGACGGGGAAGTTTTGGAGTGACGGCGGTGTTTTGAGATGTGAGACATTTGCGACGTTTAGCGCAAATCTTGTGTAGTTAGTGTGTAGTGTAGTCAATAGTTTTTTGTGTGTGTCAGAACAATGAGACGACTGTTGAATGTTACAGGTGTTACAGCAGTGATACATCTCCTGTTGTCAGGCCTGCAGGTATCAGGCTGATGTTCTCCTTTATCTCATAGTGGACAGAAATTATTTTTTGGAGTGGCACAAATAATTTGTGTGGCATCAGATTTGATGCAGAACAGCTGATTGTTCTGTAAATAGTTTGAAATGTTTATTTTTAAAAATGCCTTGGCTGCATTTTTAGGTAAACAGCTGCAAAAAACTTTGCTGTTTGCATAACTCAGTTACTTTTTTGAAGAAGCAACTATATAATTAATTGCCCAACATTGATCATTTATATACTATATTTTGCAGACAGAGAGTTACAGGACTCTCTCCCAGACCACAGACTCATAATACAAGTCAGAGCTTTATAAAAAATAAAAATAAAAAAGAGAAAGTTGTGTTTTCAAAATTGGAATTCAAGTTATTTTTACTTCCAATAGTGTTAACATACTACACAGGTCATGGACAAGATTTATTTATTAATTTTCATTGTAAGTGGGCTAAAGCAGTTAATTAAAAGTAGTCTAACATAAATGTAAGTGCTGTAATTTGATTATTTTAATAAACCATGTAACTTGGATGGATTTGATGCTGGCGTGACCACAGTGCACACGTCTGCTGTTGCTCAGTGGTCCAGGGGACCGCTCTGGGAGTTTGTGTGTTCGCTCAGACACATGAAAAATTAGAGGGAACATTGTCCACCGCCAATCAATTTTCTCAGTCGAAGTCAGCAGCGCTCCACCAGCACTTAGGCAGTCCGAAAGTCTTTTTCCATGGCCTCCCACACCCGAGTTTTTGCTTCAGCCACTGCCTGCGCCGCATTCCGCTTGGCCTGTCAGTACCTATCAGCTGCCTCCAAAGTCCCACAGGCTAACCAAGCCCGATTACCAATACGGTGCAATTACCACACCAGACAGTGATGAAGCTGCTCAGTACACTCTCGATATTCCCTCTGCAGAAGCTAGTGAGAATGGATGATGGGAGATGGGCTTTTCTCAGCTTCCGCAGGAAGTAGAGAAGCTGAGGAGCTTTCTTAATTATGGAGCTGGTGTTGAGTGACCAGGAGAGGTTTTCTGCCAGGTGAAAACCAAGGAATTGGATGCTCTTGATGACCTCCACAGAGGATCCATCAATGTTAATTAGACAGTGATCTCTCAGTCCTCTACTGAAGTCAACAATCATCTCTTTTGTTTTGGCAACGTTCAGAGACAAGTTGTTGACTCTCCACCAGTCCGTTAGCTGTTGCACCTCCTCTCTGTATGCTGATCCAGTGCACAGTTCTAGCAACTTTGATCTAATCCACCTTTTCTTTGCGTTTCACTGGCACTGCAATACAGCTGCAATGAACTCCTGAAAATCATTTGGAAGCCACACCAACTTTCAGCAGCTACATTGATCCTTCTTGAAGTCATCAGACCACTCAGGCAATCGTTGGCACAAACAAGGCAGCAAAGAAGACATTGTGAGCAGAGTCAGAAAAGAGGCCAATGGACCAACAAATGCAGTTGGCTAAAGAGTAATAGATTTAAACCTCCACTCCCCTTAATCTTTATAGCTAATGCCTGTTCATTCCATAAACTAGAGGGACGAAAATAGACTCTGACTCACCTTACGGAGGATGTTGACCAGGTGCTGTGACATGATTTTAATGGAAAACAGCTAGACGGCACCTCATTGCCTTCACTGTTTGTACTGCATGCTCTGTATACCTGACCCGATAATCAAAATCAAAAACTGCTCCTCTCCTCTACCTTTCTGCACTACCTCATTCCACCTCAAAGTCTCATTCGTCTTTCCAGTGGATACATCAAACACCTTCTTTAAAATTTACCTCACCAGAACTTTGGAAATTCTTCTTCAATTTTCACAATTTAATCATTGCTTCTGCCTTCACTTGCTTCCTATTGCAGATTTCTAAAGTTATTCTACAGACTAACATTTGATGCTGTCTAGCTACATTCTCCCCTGACACCACCTTGCAGTTTCATATCTCTTTCAGATTGCACCCTCTGCACAAGACATAGCCTGACTGGTGAACCTTTTCTCTATTTTCATATGTCACCCTATGTACACTCCCTTTTCTTGAAGTGAGTGTTCATCACAGCCATTTCTATCCTTTTTGCAAAATCCACTACCAACTGCCTCCTTACCATTTCTCTCCTTAACATCACACCGACCCAACACTTCCTTATCACCTCTGTACATGTCTATTGAAGTATGCTCCTAGAGTGCTTTCTAACTAACATTCACACTCCAATAGAAGCTTGGAGGTTAGTGTCTTGCCCAAGGGTATTTGGCATGCAGCCAAGTATCAAACTACCAACCTTTTGATTAACCCTTGTGTGGTGTTCGTATTTTTGTTACTCAGCCAGTGTTCATGGGTCTGGTGGACCCGCTAGAGTTTTGGCTTTCCAAATTAACACTATCAAACAATTTTATGTTAAATTACTCAACAGATGTTTACTTCATCCCCATTACAAGACATATGAACAGCAAACATGGTTAATTTTTTCCCTTTACCTTTGTTAGATCACATTTATGAATTAATGTGCTTCTCGTTTTTCTTTTATATAAAATGTTATAAATAAATCAGTTATAATCAAGTGGAGTGAGTGGAAAGACATAACACATTTACACGTGAAAAAATAATTAATTGTTTAATTTTTCTTTTGACAAAAACTGAGCACGGGTCTCACAGACCCGAACACCATACAAGGGTTAAGTAGTTGACCTGCTCTACTTCGTGAGCTATAGCCATTCTTCTTCTGGAACATGTGTTGCAAAGTAGGTTATGTTCACAGTATGTGTTACCATTGCGATATTACCTGTAAGAAATGAACCAACTTCATCCTGAAAGGTTGATTCTGTTCATCTGGACGGAGGAGCAGTTTTCGTTTTTTTCTTATCGAGTCAGTGTACAGAGCTGCTGGTCCAGATGAACAGAATCTTAATTTGAGTTAACTCAAAAGTTACCTGGATATGATGTCATTCTGCTTCAACTTCTGGAGCTGTGATAGCTAGACAGTGATGTTGACATTTATTTAGGAAAAAATATTCCCTTTAAGGTTAGCAGTATGACCTAGGTTGCCTTCTTTTTGAGAAAAGCTACAGTTAGGTCAGAATTTGAATTTTGTAGGATGCAGCACTCAGAAAAAGGCATCTATACTTTACAACAGACTAAGATTTACCATCTTAAATTGCATATAAAGGCACACACTGCTTTTAAAGGTTCTCTGTATTAGTAAAATACTTTAATTGTTTATACAACTTTGCCCTCTCTAGGATGAGTACAAGCAGTGAGACAGAAGATATTTGAGGTCACAAAAATAAGGTGTTTGACACTAAACAATGATTTAGTGTATGGACAAAGAGATTATATTTTTTTGAGGGTGAAAGCCCTATATTTTCAAAGGTAAGCATGAAATATTGTGTTTTTGTCCTTGTAATAACAAAAATGTAGTAATACATTTAAAATCCATCCATCCAAATGTGAACCTGAATGCTAATATTTAATACTGACCTGTCAGCCTGCTTTCCTTTAGCCTGCAACTTTCTGCTCCTTGTTTTCATTGAACAGTTAAGGAGTTGTTTAAGCTATGATTTTGCTTTGTTTTTCTCAATCATTTGGGAGTCTAGGGCAAAAGTATACCTTTATTTTAGTAGTTATCAGGGTTTTCTTTTCATTTTTTGTGTTGCCAAGTGTATTTCATTTATTGAGCACCTTTCAGGGTTCCCAAGATGCCTTTACACATCATGCTAAAATAATTCTAAACACATGAAAAGCATGATGATGTGAGAGTGATGCATCTTCACACACCCACTAAGCATACCCTGAATTACTGCTTGTCTCAGTTGGAGGCCATTTCTGGTAATTAAAGCTCAAATTTTTTTCCCAGAATCTGCAGATCTTATTTTGTGTAAAGCTGGAGGAGGGATTATGTGTTCTAATTCTGATGACACTTAATTCCAGTGTTTAAATAATACAATGTTCAGCCTGGTTGAGGCGTTACAATTTGCTGAGTAAAAATGCCAAAACTTGAATGGAATATGCTTGAATCAAAGCTGTGTATCTTGGATGATGTGTTCATAAAAATATTTAAAAGATGCTGCAATAAAAACTTGAATTCAGAGCATATAACTTTCTTACAGCTTGAACGAACTGGATTATTTATTTATTCATTCCTATTATTAATAGCAATGCTATTGATCTGCACAAATTCAAATACAAAGTGCAGAATATCCAAACATCAGTCTGGGAGATGCCAGACTGATGTTACTACTACTACTAAAGTTAGGTTGCTAGGATACAATGACAGACTGGAATGAGAGGAAGGGGTGCTGGGTGCTAGTGCGTGTTGGGGGCTGGGGACTGGGGGTGTGAGACTGAATCAGATGGTACTTCCACTGAATTCTTATTACAAATCAAGGACAGACAAATGAGGTAGGTAATATTTAAAAAATGAGGCTGAAAGCAACAGAGGGACTGATAGAAAGGAAGAGGGTGGAAGCTTGTGAAGGTTTCTCCTGACAGTGGAAAGGGGAGTATAGGTGAGAAAAGAAGGAGGCAGAGGAGAGAAAATGTGTGCATGTGTGTGAATCTGAAGGTGTGTGGGAAAACTCCAGGGAATGAAGAAGGAAGAGAAATGTAGGCGGAGAAGAAATGTGAAATCAAGATGCAACGGTGTATAAGAGAGAGTGGGATACAGGACGTGGTTAAGAGTATATTACACCCAATCACCGATGTGATTGATGAGCACGTCCTATCAAAAGGCATCCCATACAGCCACGAGAGCTTTCAAGAGCAAGTAGTTTGAAATTGGATGACTCAGCAAATCCACAGACTACATTGGATTGCTACAGTTTTGAATCCTTAATGTCAGGAGTTTTCCCCTAACAATATGAGTTTATATCTTTTTGCAGGGACTTGGCTGTAACGACTGATATTGATATAATATCAGCATATGTACAACTAGCAGCCATTTAGCTGAGATTAGCTATTTCTCTCTTGATTTGGTCTAACTCTTCTTTACTTGAGGATAAAATATATATATATATCCTTTTTATTTAATACAATTTCGTCTTCATGCTACTTTATGGGCTTTGTGGTCAGAGATATTAATAAATAAACAGTTAAATTTTTTAATGCCTAATCTTCATTAGAGAAGGTTGTAGATACAAAGGCAACCAATTAGGTTTTCATTAAAGCCTAAACACATTTACAAGAAAGCACAGGACACTGCATGTCTTCCATGGTCACACTGGATTTAAAAAAATTTATTTCTGAATTAAGTGTTGCAGTGACTGTTGCCAGCAACCTCTATATTCAGGAGACCTTAAAGCCAACAAGTAGTCCCATCGTGTCTTTGGTGTTGTGCAGTTCCATATTTTAGGAGATGCCTTTAGTTCTGAAGCCTACAATAGTTACAATGTAGCCCTTAATAGATATAAATCAACCTTTATTTCCCATAAAGAAAGGATTCCTACTTTTAATTCCTGCTGTGGCAAAAGATATTGATATTGGACATAAATCATCCAGGTGTGTTTTCAACACTGGGTCACACTGAAGAACTTTTGCTCAGTGCATTTACCCCTGTTATTCAAAACCAAAAACCTTCAGGGGATAGTAAGCTCCAAACAAAATGCGGGGTTGTCAGAGACCCTTTTTGCCCACTGTCAGCTTCCAACCACAGTGTGACACACTTGCCGCACTTCTCACACAGACTGGCCAGATACACAAAGGGAAAAGTGGAGAGCTTCTTGTTTTGTTTTTAAAGATTTTTTTTTCATGATTACTTCCTTAGTTTTTCCCACATACAATCAGTTTAACACCATGGATACCTTCAAGGAGAGTCTATACACAAGTGTATCTATTATCCCCACTTGTGGGATTCATTATGCTGAGACTACAAAGGCATGAAAAACCCTCTGGACCCTTGGGGAGAGATCACAGAGGCAGTGTGATGCAGCCTAGAGGAGGCTACAGTGGTTGGGTCATTTGGGACATTCAGGCGTTATGCAATGACACAGACATGCTGCTTTGTTTTAAGAACCCCCTAGCTTACTATACCTACATTTACATCAATGTCCAGTACAGAATTTTGATGACTGAAGCAAACAGGAATGTCTACAATCATCCCACAAGACCTGGATATGAAGAAAAGTATCCTGAAAATTGAAGAGCAAGGCATTTATTGTGTTTGGCAATAACAGATCAGTTTGCTTTGAGCTGATAGGAAGACAACCGTAACTTTAAAAAAACACCCCTTACAACCAAGATATGGTGAGGAGAATCTCACATCAATCCCGGACGCAGATAAACTACCACAGCAGAAGACTGCACCAAGTTCCACTGCTGTCATTTAGCAACAAAAAAATAAGATTTCCGATTAACCTATCATCGCTAAGTGCATGTGTTTGGACTGTGGGAGGGAACCCGGAGAGAGTTCACACGAACACGGGGAGAACATGCAAACTCCACACAGAAAGACCCGGGTCTGATGGTAGAATTGAGCTCAGGACCTTGTTGCTGTGAGGCAACAGTGCTAACCACCGTGTCATATAATCATCTCTGTATGTATGTAGCAGGGCAGTGCTAAAAGAAAAACAAAAACAGGTACTAAAACAGCAGTTGCTTTTTTTTTTATTATGATTTTATTATGATTTAAAAAAGACCAGCAACTGTCCTTGAGGGCAGCTTACCTGTGACTGCCACTGGCGAGCCTGATGCTGGTGTTTGAATAACTCCTGCAGTCTCCAACAAAAAGACTGATTAATGATTGTTTTACATGTGTCACCATTTCAGTGCTGCATCCCTAAAACCACTTTTCCTCATGATTTAGGAGCAAGGAGGCAGACATGATAACTTTACAGTTACTTCAATGCAGAGCTGACTACAGAAATCTATTATGTTGCAGTAAGAATAAAATGTTTGAGTTTAGCTTGTACAAGTTGGTGAAAACTAAACAGGTGTGCAGTGTACTGTACATTTATCTCTAAGTGCACTGTCATTATCTTCTTACAGTAGTATCTGTAACGTCTCCTCCACTATGTAACCAGCAGGAATCCTTATTTTCAGATAAGGATTTAACTGAGTAGTTTATTTGGCATTATTGGCCTCACCATGGGTTTTGTGGATCTCTCCATAAGTTTATGTCATAACCTGGCTACACCCTATAGCATCCACCGTTTCCTTAATATGACAATATAAGATCTCCGTTAAAGAAATAAATGTGTAAATCTGCACCAGACCAAAGGTACAGAAGATTATATCAGGCTATCTGCGTATTTTTAGCTCTGCTGTTGGAGATCTGAGCTGATATCTACATTATTGCACAGTATTTGTCAAAAAGAAACTAAACTGAAAGAGATACACTGGTTTGCCAGAAAGAGAGTGTGATAAATAGACCCAAGACAGAGCAGAGAGCGAGTGAATTAAGCAAAGTAGCAGCATGCCTCTAACCTGAGGGCAGAGCAGAGTGCGATATTCCCATGGCTACTATTGTGATAGACACTGAAACCAAACCAGACAGGGGGCTGCTTAACACTCAGCATCAGACCCTCTTTAATCTGACAAAATACAGCCTAGCCAAGAGCTCGATGGATGGATAAGAGTGCACACACATACACGCACAGATGCACAAAAATCAGGATGGCACATGTTCGTACACTCACTCGCAGACTCCTCTTCACAGATACAGCTCTGAATCCAAAATGAGGATAAATATTTGATAAGGAATGCCTTGTGAGCTGAATTTGCAGACAAATCACGTTGCTTTCTGTGTCCATGGAAAGAAAAAAGAAGCTCCATACTCTTTAAGAGAGGATCTAGGTCAAATACACTGTAGCTTCTCTAGGCCTCTCTGTCTGGTTCCAGACCTTCATGCTGAGACTACTCGATCAATCAGCAAAAACACCTTTCATTCTTTTTTAGAAGCAGGGGCACCAATATTCTTTGACACTGCATGTCAAAAGTTGTTCTTTATTAGTTTATATATTACACTTGCTGCATACATGAATATTTGATTCGCAGCGGAAATGTTATTTGATTTAGTATTGCTAGTTCCAAAAGGGAAGCGAAGAGAAATAGATCTGAAAAAAAAATCACAATGTAGGAGCAGAGAAATTCCAACTTCAAGTTCCAAAAATGCTGGATGTAACATTTCTGTAGTAAATTCTTGTTACTGCTAGACTCATTATACTGTCTTTGTAAAGGGGTGACTACCAGTCTTTCTTTAAGACTTTTATAGAATGGGAAAGATGAGTTATGTTGGAATGGAATCTGTTAGACCACAGGATGCAGAACCTTCTTAGTGACAACTAAACAGTCTTAAAACTATTCATAACTTTATAGTAATCATAGCCATGCCTCATCAAGTGACCTTCCACTAAAATATTTAGCCACCTTACCTGTTATCTTGTTAGCAATGGTAAAGTTATGAAGAATCTGAGATGTTCTGAAGCTTATCAATAATGTCTGGACGCATGCTCGGTCATCCATGTTCTCATCCATCAATTCTAAGTCTTATTATCTAACCCTGGGACGTTCTGTTTGGACTCCCTCGGCCCAGAAAATATCACCCTGACTTAGCCAGTTATGATGTGTAAGCATGTTTGCAAAAATCCCTTCTGCGCTCTACATGTCAATCACAATAATTCAATTCAGTCATAGCGCCGAATCAAAGCTTTTGACCCTTATTACATTGCGTGCCCACTCTTTAATGATAGCACATAGCAATTTCATAAAAAATGTTTTTATTTAATCATTTGATTCCTAACAAAGGAAATCCCGAGAAGTTGATTCTGTTCATCTGGAAATATCGTTTTCAGTGGAAGAAATGTTTCATCACTCATCCTTCTTCAGTCTTATTATATCAATAATGGTTATAAAGTTGATTATAGTTTATTAAAAATGATTAAACACAACTCACATATTTTCAGTGAGAGCCTCATAATACCATAGCACCGCAGCACTTGCTAATGCTAAGCTAATGTTGCAGCAGAGGTAAATGACGTAATGTTCCCTAAATATGAAGTTATGTCCAGCAGTGGGATGACTTATCATGTCTTGAATGTCATTTATGCAGTAAAATGCTTTGACCGATCCAACACATCATTTCATTATATAGGTCACAGATGTTTATTAGGGGTGCAACGATACTCGTATCGATATTGAACCGTTCGATACAGTGCTTTCGGTTCGGTATGCATATGTATCGAACGATACAAATTTTTTAATTTATTTTATCAACTTTCCTTCTGACGATGCTGTCTGTGTTGAGCGCTTAGTGGATCTGCGCTCGACAGTGCAGCCTAGCAGTGTTGCCAACTCCTCAGTAAGGAAAATCGGTTGTCCTAAAAGTCGCTAGAAGTCGCTAAATGACGTCATCGCCTAATTTGCATAATTGGTCATGCTAATCTAATTGTAACCTATG
>NW_005187594.1:129763-139639 GCF_000239375.1 Pundamilia nyererei
AAGAGCAGGTGAGACACACATGTTAGTCAAATGATGATTTTTAGTGCTACTATCATCTAGTTCTGATTCTGGTTCTGTCTTGATTAAGTCCTCAGTAGTCCTGATTTTGAACTCTTGTAGTCCTGTTTTAATTCCGTATCAGTTCTGGGTCTGGTTGAATTGGGGTTTAGTTCTCGTGTCTTGATACCGCCCTGATTTTGTTCTGCCTTGCTGCTTAATTAAAAAACTATTTTAAGGTGTCCTGCATATGTGATTTTTTTTTCTGATATGAAGTCATTCTTTTTCCAACAAAACTCAAAACACCCCTCCCCCTCCAAATCCAACATGCATACTACCCTTATATCAACCAAAATTCCAGAAAAAACACAAATTGTGAATTTATTTGTGTGTAATGTAATGAGATTAGCATTTGATTCCCAGGTAAAACATAAATTAGAGGTGCTGCAGTCAGCTGGGTACAAGTCTGGCCTGTAGCCCTTTACTGCATGTCTTCCCCACTCTTTATCCCCAATTTCGTAGCACTTAGCACTTGATGAAGACATGCAGAGCTTTCTTGTAGCAGTTCTTCAGGTCTGCACACATCTCAAGAGTGATTTTGGGTCACTCATCTTTACAGAAAGTTTTGGCTCCCTTCATGGACTTTCTATAGCTTCAAGGTCTGGAAACTGCCCAGGCCACTCCATAATATTAATGTGCTTCTTTTTTAGTCGCTACTTTGTTACCTTCACTGTATATTTTAAGTCACTGGCATCCTGGAAGACCCACTCACAACCACCTGGCTTGGGTTGACATTCTTCGTTTTATTCCTTTAAATATCCACTTCATGACCCTGATCAGGAATGACTGCCATGTTGAAAGCCAGTAGTCATTCATTCTCAATGCTCCGAAAAACATACAACAAACTTTTAAACTGGGAGTGCTAGCTGTTACACACAAGCTGTGCTGGGGTGATAACTTAACAGAAAATGGTAGACAGCAAAATAACTGTAAAAAAAATAACAGCAGCAAGCTTGTTGGATTTAGCCAACAACTTTTATAACTTTGAATAATTTAATTCATTTATTATTATTATTATTAGTATCATTATTTATTATTTGATGTAGTAGTGTACTTTTTTTGTACTGTACTTGTATAAGGGCAATCAAAGAATTAAACCTTAAACACTAAACGCTTCCCAGCCAAGAAGTCTAATAACCTTCTGTGAGACTACAACACTTTATTTAAGACAAATAAACAAAACAAAAATGATGACCAATCACGTGGCAGCAACTCAATTCATTTATGCATATGGACTTGGTCAAGAAGACCTCCTGTGAACCAAACATCAAAATGGGGAACAAAGGGGATTTTAGCAACTTTGAACTTTGGCATGGTTGTTGGTTTAGCTTGTCTCAGTATTTGCAAAAAATCTGCTGGGCGTTTCCAACATAGCTATCTAAAGAGTTTACAGAAACTAGTAAGCAACACAGAAAATATCCAGCGAGTGGCAGTTCATTTAATAGTTGGTAATAAGAAGGCAATGGTAACTGAAATAACTGCTTGTTACAACCAAGGCATGCAGAGAACCTCATCTCTGAACTCACCACATGTTAAAGCAAATGTGCTATAGTAGCAAAAGACCAGATAAAGGGTAACTCCTTGGTGGTGGTAGTGGTGGTGGTACGGGGGTGGAGCAGTGGGGAGGGAGGTTCTTGTTAGACTTGTGCCACTCAGCTGAGCATCATTTAAATACCAAAGCCTACCTGAATATCATTGCTTACCACGTCCATCCCTTTATGACAACAGTGAGCATATAAACACCATGTCACTGCTTTTTTGAACATGAAAATGCACTTCGCTGTTTTCCAATGCCCTCCACAGTCACCAGATCTTGGTGTAATAAGATACCTTTGGGATGCAGCGTAACAGGTGATTTGAATCATCGATGTGCATCATACAAATCTGCATCTACTGCATAATTGTTAAATCTATGTATAACAGAATTAAGTCAGTTCTGAAGGCAAACGAGATTCCAACAGAGTATTAGCAAAGTGCACTGTACCTAATAAAGTGCCTGGAGCATGCATGTTTACAGGAAAGTACATTATTTATCACATTATTGTTGTTTTCCATAGTCCCTGCTTTTAGTTTGCCCTGCAATTTCCAGCAGAACAGACTCTGGAAACCTTTAAATGTTGTTCCCACAAAGGTTCTAGACTGTGTATACTCACTGTGTATATTTTTCAGCATCATTCAAACAGTCTGGATCTTACTATTCTCTATGCCTGTTTTCATTTCCTATTAAATCCAGACAGTCACCGCTGCTCATTCTCATTAAACGCTTTGTTACACTGTTAGTAGTTTATGACAAAGACACTCAATGAAGCTTCTACTAATTTCAAAATAGATGAACTAATTAATTATATGAGTTCCACAATCTTTAAACATAAAACAATAGCATTTATTTTGTCCAAAAAGGTAATAATCTCCACTGTAATCCATCTTAAACAAAACTCATATTTACATTCAACATACATGAGTATAATTTCAAGTTACTTCAAATGAAATATAGCTTTTATAATTGTAAATTCCTTTTCCAGTGGTTGTAGCACATAGCTCCCATAGCTCATCATAGTTCTTTTTTTTTTCATTACAGTTACATATTAAAACTAAACAAACATAAAGAGTCAGTTTTTTTTCATGAGATACAACATCACAGCAGACTGAAAGGTAAAAATAAAAAAACAATCCCACAAGTTGACCAGTTCGGTTAGTGACAATCCATGATGGGAAACCATTACATAAATTGTCTCTATGATGGGAATCTTTAGCCAACAATTTTAAGATCTACAACCATCAATGCATGAAACAAAGAAAGTCTTTTTGATTTGATGGTTTTGATCAGGCCTTGAACCCATGAAGATCTTTAATATAAACAGTTGTTGGTACCTTATTATTCTGTGGTGTTTTATTTATAGAGCAGCTGTTCAATGACTTTGTTCTAGTTTTATCATATTGTTGTTACAATATGATATTCAGTCCTGCCAGTGTTGTCACACAATTGTACTGATCTACAGGTGGTGCTTGAAGAATCAGCTATCTGCATCTTGAGAAGGATGGAAACATATGAAAAGCTTAAATGTAAAAACACAAATCAAATAAAAAATAATAATTAAACGAATTTGTTTATAAGAAAATGCCACAGAGAAAATTGAATATTTCAGACATTAGTGTCTGTATTTTGAATATATTATTGGAGACGGTCGCACTTTCCCACTTTAATAACAACAAGATCAGTAATGTCATTTACACTTGATAATAATTATCAACAACATGATTTCACTGGCAGAAATGTTGAATGTGGAGAAATGTAATCTTGTTGTGTCTCTCTGTGTTACTCTGGATAAATTTGACCCTTTCTTCTCCAACTAACCCCAACCGCCCAGTTATCTTTGTTTTCATTTCTCTCATGGCACATAAACAAATTACAATAACTACTTTTCATTTTGAGAAATGCAGATTAGTTGGCTGTAATGGTTACAGCCTAACAACTTTATTAGGTAGGTAGCATCAACTAATGTTTACCGTAAAACATGCTGGTTGAAAACCTTTGAAATCCAGTATTTAGCATTACCAACTTTCTGTATTTAAGGTATTTTGTAAAATGATTTGCAAAAAGGTCAAAGCTAATACTGTGTTTAAATAAAATTGGAGTTGCAATAACTGCCATCGTCTGAAAATAAATGTCAAATGTGATAATTATAGCTGGGAAACTTGTCTTTTTCTAATATATCTGACCTGGCAAAAAAGGGAATGACAGGAAATGTAACGACAGTTAAATATAATTATGCCATAAAATGTGACAGATTTTTTTCATGGATTGAAAAAAAAAATACTGTATATTTAAGAAAAAATTATCATCACTCACTCAGTACTCTTCAGACTGGTTCTGTACAGTATCATTCATGTTTTTAGTTAAGATTTTGATAAAGACTGCGGGAAATCTTAAGTGAAATGGCACCAGAATACTGACAGTTGCCACATTGAGTCGTTTAATGATGTGAATGTGGGACTTTTTAACTTAAATATCAAAATCCCCACATACTGTTAAAGTGATACAATGCTTACAAATTCAAGTCAAATAGTCACTATCCTGATTATTGGTGAAGAAAATAAGGAAATAGCATTTTTTGTACTGTTACAGCAGCATTAGTAAGCTAGGTACTTGAATAACAAGAATGAACCTTTGGTGTCACGGTTAACGCCGACTATCAGCTTTGTCCCGTGTTCAAGACTAATATATTTTTTGACCCATTCATCTCTTCTCAGTGTTTTTACTACACTGATTTAGTGTTTTTCCATCATCATCACGCTGTTCTTTGTTCTCCTTTTAGCTGCTCCCTTTAGGAGTCATCACAGCAGATCATCTCCCTCCGTCGCACTCTATCTCTAGCATCCTCTTCTGTCACACCATCTGTGTGCATGTCCTCGTTTACTATATCCATGAATCAACTCTGTGGTCTCCCTCTATCCCTCCTGCCTGGAATCTCCATATTCAACATCTGTTGTGCAATATACCCACCGTCCCTCCTCTGCACATGTCCAAACCTCTCAGCCTTGTCTCTTTAATTTTGTTTCCAAACAACTCAACCTGAGCTTTCCCTTTGATGTCCTCATTTCTAATCCTGTTTATTCTTCTCACTCGAAATGAAAACCTTAACATCTTCAGCAATACCACCTCCAGCTCGGCCTCCTGTCTTTTAGCTAGTGCGACTGTCTCCTAACCATACATCATAGCACATCTCACTAGCATCATGTAAGCCATCCCTGCTCATAAATCACCCAACACGCTCGTTTCCATCTACTCTTCTTCACCTCTCTTGTGTACTGCTCATTGCTTTAGATGGCTGAGCCCGGGTATTTAAGCACATCTAACCTCCTTGTCTCTGCTTCTTGGCTGTTTACCTTTCCATCTGTCTCCCTCTCCTTCACACACATATTCCATCTTACTTCTCTTCTCCTCACCAAAGCATACCTCCACCTGTCCAGACTCCCTTCCACCTGCTCCTTACTCTCACTATAGATCAGGTAGTCTGAAAGTGTCACAGTTCATGGACACTTGACTGGCCTTACCTCATCTGTCAACCTGTCTGTCTATCTCCACTGTGAAATGGAAGAGACTCAGAGCTGATTCCTAATGTAATTCCAGCCACACCAATCTGTGACTCCTACCCCACACACAGTACCAGACTTACATACTTCTTTGCCACTCCTGACTCCATAATGCAGTGACAGAGTTCCTCTCTTGGTACCCTTCCAAATGTTTTCTTTAGATCCACAACTGCATACTTCTCGAATCACTTTGTTCTTTCCCCAAATCCTAATTACAATGACTGCAAAGTGGTGCTTTTACTTCAGTTACAACTGTACAAGAAAAACCTTTTGTTGTTTTGTTTTGTTTTCTCCCCCACACTCCTTGTACATCATTTTGGGTGGGGGACAAATCCAAAGCCAGACAGGCTTGACATATCTCATTACAGTTGCTAGGCTGATTGAAGAGCTTCTATTTAATGCAGGGATTACTAAATGGTTAATTTGCAGAGGGTACTCTTTGCAGAATAAACTTTGGTGAAAACAGTCTGTTTGCTCTTGGAGTAATGGAAGGAAGGTCAGCTCTTAATACATCGCTGTGAAAAGCAGGGACTTGATGTGAGATGAACTCTGACTCCGCTTTTTAATTAAATACCATGAAGACGAGTGAACATTTTCAAAATCATGCAAATTGAGTGACCTATCTCTTTCCAATCTCCAGTGGCTCCATCTGTTCAGGTCTGTAAACTGTCAGAGATCCAGCTTCTACCTCCCTTTAGCTATGTAACCTCATTTCACAAGTTCTGAATTCTCTTTTCAAAATGATCATCTTTAATCGTTATTTGATATCAGGATAGGCATGTTATCGTGTCTCATCATAACAAAGCTGAGGGTTTCTTTAATGGCAGGGGTATCGATCATCATTGGGAATGTAAAATGAACTGAAGAAGCTTGTCGGATGAGAGGTGACATGTCTTCAAGACCAAGCTCCTTAGACTACCATGACCTGGATGACTGAAAACTTACACAGACATGTTAGAAATGCAACAGTTCCTCTGGTGAATCAATGAGGTTTTTTTTATAATTGCTTTCTGTACCAGATTTGATAAGTGATTATCACAGCCAAACCCCAGGAACTGGCATTTTTAGCTGCATCCACACATCTATAAATTAGCCATAAAATGTTTGGATCATTGCAACTTCAATCGCCGTGATGTCACAAAACAAATAAACAGACAGTACACAGTAGACATCAGAGTCCTTATGGTCTATTTCACACTTTGTATTGATTTGTACCATCGTTGCAGGCCCCTGATGAGTATTGTTAGACAGTGGATGAGTAGGAGGCCAGCGTAGCAGTTAGAGTTTTGTCATTTGAGCTGAGCTAATATCAGTTTGCTTAAGCTGTCTTTAGTGATGTGCAGCTTTTGTGCTTTTTATAGAGTGCATGTCCCATTTGTTCTTCTCAGTTTGGTTCGGCAGTGGGAAAAGGGCGCCAGTGATTCCTGCCTCTCCAGCTGTGGTACTGCAGCTTCACCTCTATTTCAGGAGCCACTGGTTCACTGGAGAAGAGGAGAGAAGGAAAACCGGAATTTATTATTTTTGCATATTTCTCATTTATGTGTTTCGGATCATCAAACAAAAGATAGTCTGAGTAAATACAAAAGGGAGTTTTTAAATGATGATATCAAACCTTCTTGGGCCTATGTGAAAGCGTAACAGTTCTAAACTGGTTCCACAACCTGTTGCAGAGTTACTGCTTCTGCAACAGTAACTCAAAAAACCCTCATTACAATCAAGTATGCAATAGAGCATCTCTGAACTCACATTCACCACACGTTGAACCTTGGAGCAAATGGATTACAGTAGCAAAAGACCAGGCCAGGAGTCACTCCTGCCAGCTTAGAAAAGGAAAACAAGACCTTAATTTGCACAGCCTCACTAGAATTACAATACAGAATATTTCAAAAACAAAGAGTCCAGATTTCTGCAGTAACATTTAATAGGTAGTGTCAGAATTTGGTGACGTTTGGAAACATTTTGGCATGAAAGCACAGATCCATGCTGCTAGGCACATTATTTCAGTTCAATTCAATTCAGTTTTATTTATATAGCACCAAATCAATACAGCTGCCCTATTTTATAAGGTAATGATTCGACAGTTTACAGTGTTATTTATACATTACTGTATAAACATCACAGCTTACCTATTGTTGTTGACCAACCCAGTCTCACACCCGTCCATGATGCAGTCATGACCTTTAACCTATTAATTCATGTTGCTGAATCAATACATCGATCTATGACCTTTAATCTATTGATTCATGTTGTCGGACACAAATTTCTTTAAATTCTCTTCAACACAAATTTGCATTTTGTATCCCTGAACACAAACTTTTATCAGCCCGCTATGTCCAAGTCCACAGCTAGAAGTTATCTGGACTTTCAGTGACCCAAGTCTGACTCATGCACATCACAGTTTTTTTCTACACATATTTAGCATGACTTTTAAATAAATGATTACAAATGTCTTGTTGCATCAAATTTAAACATTAAAAATGACTGAGTTGGGCTTAGAACAGTATGATGATTTGGGTTAAAATGCACTGCTTGCCATATCTTTTCAAATACTGTTGTCCTGGTTGCCATGGTGACACCTCCCTGCTTTTTCTGCAAGTGTAGTTCCTCAAACAAAATATATTTCCTAATGAAAAGCATTACTCACAAATTCATCTTCACTGACACAAACAAAAAACACTTAACAATTCGTGTCCATGAACACGAGAAGATTCATTTATCGTGACTATTTCACAAACTGCCTGAAGACCAGGCTGTACCATCCCTCTCCCATCGGCCGCAGTGTACCGATCCTCTGATAGCTGCTTTTAGCAAGATAACAATAAAGTCAAAAACATGACTTTTGCCTTTCTTCAGAATAATAATGAACTGGCTGTACTCAAATAGGCTCCACATTTACTAAGTTCTCAGTTCCATAGAGTACAATTTAAAATGTGATTTTTGCAACTACATCCCAACAGCCAACAAATCTGCAACAAGGGTGTTGCTGTCATGTTAACATGGACCAAAATGTCTGAGGAATGTTTGCGGCACCTTGTTGTGTCAGGAAGAGGACTATAACAGTATATGCTTATTGATTGTTGAGGAAAGAAATCTCATGCACAAAACTATCTCCCCACCTTTGTAATACATCTGACATGACAACCCCCTATCCTCCTACAAATCACCCGGTTACAATTCAGCTCAATTTTATTTGTAGAGTGTACAGAGTTCCACTAACAGTCTTCCCAAGGTGGTATATAGTCTTAGGTAAAAACCAGACAATATAGGAGAAAAACAACCATCAACAATCAGTCTTCTGCGAGCAGCCACTTGGAGACAGTGGAAAGGAAGAATCCCCTGTTATCGGAAACAAGAGAACCAGGTTCAAGTGGGCACATCCATCAGTCCAACCCAAGTGAGTTGTGTGGCGATAAAAAGGAGAAAAAGCCTATTAATCTGCTAAATTACATTTAGGAGATAAACTGTTTAATAATCCAATTAATGTCACGCAAACTGCTTTCTTTTAAAAGTTGCACCTCTCACCGATGCTTTAAAACATCCGTCATTTTTCTATAATTCCAATTTACAAAACTGACCAATCAAATTCAAAGGTTACTTGAACTGCACAGTTGAATTTCTCACTTATTTGCAGTTGCAGTTGATCAAAGGTATTTAGCATTTGTGTTAGTTTGCGTTACTATGTTGCAGTTTCAAGCAATGTTTTGGTTCGCCCTGATTAGCATGAAAACCACTAAAGCCAAATGAATACTGTATATATTCTATACTTGTGCTGAGCTATGCATAGTCAAATTAACTTTGTAACAAGGACAGTAAACAGACTCAACTAAACAAAAGTCCCCTGGAGTGCTGAATATACTCCTCACAGGTTTCCAGTGGATTGCCAGCTACATTTTCTATCACCTCAAAAATCCTGCTAAAGCTGTCTCAATGCATCTTGTCTCTTCTCTTTTCTGTTATCTTAGACTGACTCCATGATGTTAAGATCAGGGCTCTGTTAGAGCCATATGATGTAGAATTTCAGAATTGCTTGCTCTTCTTGGCTGGAGTGCATTTTGTCATGTTACAGAATAAATATGGATGACATAAGACACTTTTCTGATTTTACTGCATGATAGATTTAAAAAAAAAATCTATAATAATATAATTGTAGTCTGAGCACATGAAAAATCAAGCGAAATGTAAAACTGGTATAAGTGGGGTATGAGTGGGGAAAGGTATTTTTATTTTCACTTTGGGATAGATGTACATGCTGGTTGGCAAAAGGCCATAGATTCTAATCAAATGTAACTTTTTTAATGCGAGTTGCAAAACAACATAAAGCTTTTCATCAGCAAAAGGCAATCGCTGACATCTGCTTGGTGCGTATAGCAGATGTCAGCCTAAAAACCTAACTGCTATCAATGAAAAAAGGGGGGAACAAGATAGTACTAAAAAGATATAAAGTGAAGGGAGGAAATCAGTGGGTATGAGTAAGTGCAGTTAACTGAAAGAGGGAATTTCAAAGTGAATTTGTCTGTGGAGGAGAAAAAGAGATAACTCCTGCCAAAAGCAAAATCCATGCGTTTATTTCCCACCAGGATCCTCTCATTGGCAGAGTGCACTGTGTTTCTATACTTTCACTGGATGTTGGGGAAAGTACAGAAGCTTTTTTTTTTGCAATGTTATCTCAGCCTTCTTGCCTGTTACTGGATCACCTGACTTTATATTTTCTAAAGAGAAAGAGAT
>NW_005187594.1:141145-150338 GCF_000239375.1 Pundamilia nyererei
AAACCTTACTGATGGGTTTGCAAACGTGAACTGTTCTTTTCAGGTCCCACCACAGCATCTCAGCGCCATGACTATTCCACTGCAAAATTTATATTTTATTCCTTTTGAGCCATTCAGAGTTGGACTTAACACTAAAGGGACAAACCTAAAGGCAGAGGCTTGCATGGATTTTCCTGTCAGAGATGTTGGTATGTCAATGAAATCTGCCAACCAGCAACAACTTTTCAAGCACTTTTCTACATAAGCACTCAAAGCACTTTATACAACATGGCTCGTTCAGCCAAGCACTTTTTTCTAAGTGTTTTTTAACATTCACACCTAATGCAACCAACGCCTGGAAAGTCTGCTTGTAAACTGCTGACTGTCTGAATAATTCAGATTATGACTTCAAGGTCTTCTGTGTGAGACCAGAATCATGCAACTAATCAATAAAGCCACATCTATGTTGTAGGTATAATGTTCCTTTTTTTGAATTCGAGTTTGCCTTTTGACGAATCTAAAATTTTAGATTGTCAGTTTTGTTTTGGATTAATTCTTTAACATGAAGGCTGTTTGAGGTGGGAAAGCTTGAGCATGAGTTCCTAGATGACTTGCCCCGTGCTTTTGAATTTTAGAAAGTCAGCTTCAGTGTCAGTATGTGGAGTCCCAGAGCTGTGTATCTAATAGGGATTACCAAACTGCTGGTGCTGTGTCTCTTAGCATGTTTAGATGCAACTTATTTCCTCTTAATAATAATATTTCATTTACTTTCATTTCAGGTCACTCAAAGCAAAAGTATCTCAGAGTGCAGAGGTTAATCCTTTAAAACCTAAACCATCAAATAATTGCCAGAAATCTTTAATTTTTTGACAATAGACTGTTTGTTGAACCTTTAGACAATATATATATATAAAATATATCAAATTCTAATCTGCATATATGAGTTTTAATTTGTATCAAATTTTCTACATTAGCCATATTTTTGCAATTTAGTCATTAAAAATGTGTCATGCAATTTATATCATTTTTTGAGGGTAAAAAAAAGGTCATGCTGATGATATAGAAGTCTCAAAAACTCACAAAAACACATGTATCAAATATGATAAGCTTTAAAAAAAATGTAAAAATAGCTTTAGAGTGACACTGGGTCCCTGACCAAATAAGAATAACACATGAACAGTTGTTCACATTGAAAAAAGTCTGAATTATGCATTAGTTGATTTATCAAAAAAGAAAAAAGATGTTGTAGTAAATTATAAGTGCTTTTCAAATAAAGAGTAGAAATGAAAGCTGCAAAGCAAAAAAGAAGACAAAAAACCCCACTGAACAAAAGTTTGTGGAAAAAAAGGCTTTTATGATGACCTTGTTAGAGATCTGAACTGTGTTGCAATTTAGTTCAACGATTAAAGTTAAAATTCTGCGGAAATTAGGTTATAATGGCTTGAAAAAGACCATTTTTGACATTTCACTTTTCAACCAAAAGGGACATCCACGTAAACAACCATTACCAGAAAACCAGATTCAGACTAGAAAATAACACTGATGCATGTCTGATGCTTGAGAGGAAAAAGTTTGTAAGGAACCAAAGGTCACTAAAGCCAGAGTGAGCCTTCTTCACTACAGCACTTCACTGATGCAGCCCTGTCCTCTAACACAAAGCAATTTATCCTAATAATGTGATAATACTTGATCCTGGTAGTACTGGCATTTCTGTGGCAAGCAGAAGAACACTTAGAAGAAGTGATAGTGTACTAAAACCTTTTTTTTTTCATTTACGCATTTGTTTTTTGTTTTGTATTTGTTTTGTGATGATGATGATGAAAAATACAGGAGCCACCACAGCTGGAAAACACTAGGGGTAAACTGGTGGAGAAGTGGTTCACTAAAAATTTAGGAGCCAAGTGCCTCAGTCTCACACAGTGGAAGTGGAACGCATTTAATAAAAGATCATTGGAGACCGTTTTTGAAGTTTAACCTTGAGTTGAAAAAAAAAAAGCACAGAAACTGAGATATTTTGTCTTGTTTGATAGCAATTACTGGCAACCTGGCAAGTCTAAAAAAATACTATATTCCCACATACCCCCAAAACAAAGAGCAGCCATTCTGAGTGTTTCTGGTTTCTGGAGATCACCTAAACAGTCCAAGGGACTTCAATTGCTTCAAATGCATTGCCAGAGAAAGACAAGGACCTGGCTGCAGCGTATAAAATTGCCAGTTGAATTTTGCTGAGGCTACTGTTGATCATATTTTCTCTACTTTGTGAGAGCATTAAAGCACTGAAGCGTACCATCTTTCTTTTGGACAAAATTAATTAAAGGAGAGCAGAATTCCATCTGGGAAATCTTATAATCCTTCCACATGGCCAGATGGGCCCGGAGAACTGGGAAACAGACCTCTAACACAGGAATTCCTAACTGTGAAGCCCAGTTCTGTAACACTGAAAAGAAAAGGCAGGCAGATGATTAGACATGGAGAATTTCTGGTGTCCATCTTTTGTCAGACTAAAGTGTGGAGAAAAATCCCATCTGACAGCATTTGCTGGAGAGGAAAGGTTGTCAGCGCTTCTTTACTGGGCAATCAAGAAAGTTTATTCTTGATAAATCGCAGAGACATTACAGACATTTCTTAAAAAATGACCGACAGAAAGCTGCTGTGAATATAACCATGAATTCAACAAAGATTTAATCCACTATAAAAGCTTCATTTGTCCTCCTCTTTTTATTTTTGAGCACCCATCTCCCCAAAGGTATCTCAACAATCCAATCGCTTCCATTGGTTGGACTAACACTGTTGGAATTTCTAAAAGCTCCTCTAGGGAGTGATTAGGGAAAAATCAAATACCCACACGATTCACAGTTAAGATGATGTCAAATTCAAGATGGAACCCATTTAATCTGATAGAAAATACTTTCAGGATTTTCTCTTGGAGACTGACGCCCATTATTTGACCTCATTTCAGAGATGCTTTGGTTTACATGTAGTTTGGGAGTTGATCACGTTTTGACAAAAAAGGGGGGCCAGACTTGTTCAAAGGAAACTTCTGACATTCAACGTAAATGAAAAAAAAATACTTATAAAAGTTAAATGAATGTGATCATATCCCACCTGTCATTTCACTATATGTGCTTATTCAGTCTGCTGGTCTACTGTTTTGTGTTTTTTTACTCTTTGACCTTGAGTGTTTCGGTTCTATATTCCAACAGGCCAATATCAAAGGGGTAGTAGAGAACATGACATTGGTTTTAGTTGTGGAGGATATCGTGAACTTCACTGGATTCATAAAAAAGAGAAGCTGTCAGCTGTTATTATTCCTGAAGCATCCAAGGACACACTTCCAAGTTTGGTGTATATTTCTTGGTTGGACCAGTTCTAATTTAATTTAACGCTTCCAGTGTTACATTGGTAAAGACAACACATTTGCACTTTTTCACACATACACATTAATTTTGATGTCCTTTCTTTTTGCTCCTGTTTTTTTACCTATTGTTTATATTCTCACAAAGCACTGCCTGACTTTCTCAAACTAATGTGTATAAACAGACCAGCGCATATTATGCACTGCATGTGTGCTTTGGACTCAGATAATAAGAATAAAAAAGTGCAGGTGCACTGCTGTCTTAGCTATTTTGCTACAGTACAACACCTTGTTGTAATTTGTTGTGCCACCACTTTATCATGTAACTAATTATCACATTTAATGGGATTGTTTTCACTACATTAATTAATGTATCCCCCTGTGAAAAGCACCAACGACCACAGAAATCATGCAGATCCTCATTTTTTATCATGATGTTTAAGCTTATAACAAATTAAGCCATCATTGCTGCTTTTATAGTATGTTGTTTATATAGTACGCTGTTTTTATAGTAGGTTATTCTTCATTTCAGTACACTACACTGGCTGAAATGTGTCTAGATTATCTATGTGTAACTTTATAAATGTCACAGCAATAACTTAATATCTGTTGTGAAATATTATCCCTCTATTACTACCCATGATCCACAGGTTTAAAAGGTTTCCCAGAAAAGGGAATGAGTGGGGCCTGATGAGCTTCAATGACCTAAGCGACCTAAATATATCCCCAGTCTTGGCACAAGCTTGTAATAGCTGCCTTGATTAGCTTAAGAGGCTGAAAAGGAGAAGCACACTCATACTTGGCATTTTCTTCATGCAGAAACAAAACCACTGCTCCCTCTTTCTGTACTCTGTGAGTTACCTCTGTATTGTGGACGAAGGGCGCGGTTGTTGGGGCAGTCACGGCCCTGCTTACTAAAGTTGATATTGGTACGGATGCAGCGTTGAAGCAAAGGCTGGGTGGGCCGGGTGTTGTCGCTCATACTAAGGAATATCTTGTAGGGCTCATTCTGGCTGAGGAGGCGCAGGGAGTGCATCTGTGGGAGACATAAGATCAAATCTTAGTTCAAGAGCAAGCTAAAATGTCCTGAGTTCATCTTCAGCTTCTCTAGTGGCACTATGCTAGTCTATCCACCCATCTTCTGCTTATTTGTAGGTGGTGGGGACAGCTACCTAAGCAGGAACTGCTGCTGCTCCCCAGCAGTCCCATTCTCAATACTTCACCCCAGACATTAAACTTGGCCATAGAGCAGAGACAAAAGCTTCATTTTCAAAGAGTGTGGAGAATCATCGCTGGTGATAAGAACTAGTATCAGTGAGGAGTTTCAGTGGAAGCAGTGCCCTAGCTCAAAACATTTAAAAGAAAAAAAAGTATCCCACATGTTGACGTGAAAATGCATACGTTTTTTGGCCATGCCTGCATCACATTTTAAAAGGACAACCTGCATTTGGGAGAGATCATCAAAAACATAATTCAGAATTAATTCAGAGTATTATTTGTGGAACCCACTAAACCTTGAATGATTTATAGACTGTGATTTCGATCTAGTCAATATATAATTGGAAAAGAAAATCAGTCAGTCAACACCACAGGACTAGAACAACACGAGTGAGCACACATGTAGAACCACACAGGGCTGAGTGGAAGGAGAAAAACACTGTTCCATCTTATTCTTTCTATCTTGTACCACAGATCTTTTTCTGTTTTTCACCTGCCTCCTCCACCACAGTTCTTTTCTCCCTTATTTCCACATCATGCTCTTCTTCTCTACCTCAAGCATTCTGAACTGAGGTCAGAGCTCTAACATAAAGAAAAGAGCATGAGCATGCACAGATTATTTAGTCACAGCGTTGAGTGGTGCTTCGTTGACTCATCAACCTTGAGCATTTTAAGTGGCTAGGAGAAAAAATGTAAATATTGTTAAATATTTCATTGATACATATTTGTTTTAATCCATATTTATGTCAGTATTATTCACATGCATAAATATAACATATAGTATATAGAAAAAATAATTCTAATGCAGACAGTATTTGAAACTGGCAGATTATAGGTGAGAGTTTTTTCCTTTTATTCTTATTGACCTGCTCTCAAAACTTTTTTTAAACACCTTAAAAAAAATCACTTTTTAAACCACAAGTTTTTGTCATTAAGCTAAAGATATGATGAATTTGATACAGTTTTCACGTACCTACATCAAAATAAACCTCAAATATTGCTCAACATATTTAAAAGAATCAGAGGCCAATAAAATGAAAAGTGCAGAATAACTTTGGTGCAACAAATGAGTTGTGAAGCAATCTTGTAGTATTTTTCTGGTGGTGGCAGCTCATTAAATGGTGCAAACACTCAAACCCAGCCACGGGAAGGCCACAAGCCAGTTTATTCCTACTGCTGGTCCCAAAACGGGAATGGGGAGGTTCGCTTCAGGAAGGATCATTCACCCTAAAATCTGTGCACATCATAAAGAATTAAATTCTCGTGCAGATCCGGTGCTGCTGGTCTTCAGGATCACCCTCCAGGGTGATTTGTGGCATAAGGAGAGCAGCAAAAGTGAATCGTGAGACCTGGTATGATGAATGGTTTGGAGACAGTGGTGCCAACAAAAAGACAGACCTGGAGGTGGCTCACAACCAGTGAATGTGACACGTGAGGTAATTTTGCTTTTGTGGGTTTTGCTGCTGTCAGTATTATATATACAGGGTAGGATTATAATGCAGACCAGCCCAAAAAGATTTTTCCCCACACAGAAATAAAATCCTGCATCATAGTTCTGACTGCATGACTTTTATGAAACCATCACTGGAAATGGTATGGTTATAAAGAAAGGGGATGTTATGTGTGTGTGTGTGTCAAAATGAGTCAGGTCTAGCAACAAAAAGCAAGCTTTAATTACGCTGCTAAGAAAAGCCCGAAAGGCTGGCCCAAAAAAACAGGAAACCAAGAATAAAAGGAGGGCAAACTGATGGAGACACAAAATGGCACAAAGCGCTGATTGAACACAGAGATGAATAGATGAAAATCTGCAAAAGCAAACTGCACCAAGGGGGACGAACCAGCACAGGTGTGAAAACACCCTAAGTGTTAGCATGTCACCTTTTTCTCCTCTCACTGTCGTTCCTTTTCCTGTTTAAGCCAACTTTTCCACAAATCAGCATTCTACCTACACTAAACATCACTACCATCAGACTACATGTGGAAAGAAAGGATGCTTCTGTACCCTTGTCAGTTCCAGCAATCCCGCCTCTCTGTGGTTCCCTATGCAGGACAATCAATCCCACATAACACATTAGCCAAATCTCCCATAGGTGTTCACTTTCCTAATCACCCTGGAAAAGACCACATGAAAACAAAGCGATCACACAGAACAGCTTGGATCTGCAGTGAGCCTTCCCTCTCATGAAAAGACTACAGCAAAGGGTTCCCAGCCAAAGTGATTTCTTCAGTGTAGAGCTCAATGGTTCAAATCTTTCTCTTCATGCTTGAATTTTTCACCAGCCTTTTAATGATCAAAATATACATTTAGTGTTTATACTGTTTGTATCATTCCCTTGAATTGTATGTTGTTGATATTTTAATCTGAGGCCTACTATTCAATTCAATTCAATTTAATTCAATGTAATTCAGTCCAATTCAGTTGTATTTATATAGCCCCAAATCACAACAACAGTCGACTCAAGGCGCTTTATATTTCAAGGTAGATCCTACAATAATACATACAGAGAAAACGCAACAATCATATGACCCTCTATGAGCAAGCACTTTGGCGACAGTGGGAAGGAAAAACTCCCTTTTAACAGGAAGAAACCTCCAGCAGAACCAGGCTCAGGGAGGGGCGGAGCCATCTGCTGCAACCGGTTGTGGTGGGTTGTGGTTGGGAGCTGTTACTAAGGTAACAGTGTTGGCTGTGGCACAAAGGTTATTGTTCATGCACTTTTCCACTTCAGTTGTTTTTGTTTCTTTTACATACTTCTATGATAATTCTGGTAAAGAATTATCAAAAGGATTTCATAATTTCATTCAAGTGGCAGTGCCACTGTCAAAACCACTGGCTTCATCTCTAATTGTTTAAATACGCTATTTGAATGATCAATTATTAGAATTCATATTTTTGCTGATCTCTCTCAACTTTTTACTCAACAAATTTGGACTTGTCACATTGTCTTTCCCTTTGGGGAGCACTCACTTTGTTTTTTCACTGTCATGGCTCACTGGGTCACCTAATTAAACGGAGCAGTCGTTAATACATTTGTTCTTTCTCTATTGTGTCAAATCAAAACGTCCACTATATTACTAATATGCCTGTTAATCATACAAGAAACACAATCTTCTAGTAGTTGAAGAGCATGAACAATTTTAACAACTGTTCAATGATAAGATTTTGGCTCCTTTAACTCGATGATATTTTTAATACTACCTTAAAATACTTTTTGATACTTACTTTGTATACTTTAAATTTTAATTTCACAAATTGGTGTAAAGTAATTAGTTCATTACAGTTTTGCACATACTGATGATTAACAATCTTTGTCCCCAAAGGAGTGGTTGTGTTAAAAAGCCCCCAAACTACAGTTTTGCAGGCAGTGCTAAACTACAAAACAAAATGGTCTCAGAGACACTGGATGGGTTCAGATGAAGACTATTATAACACTGAAACAGGAACAAAGTGTTCTTGGAGGTTTCTGCCGAACATCACATCTTTTTCAACAGCAATCTTCCCCTGTGCTGCCCCTGCACAGACATATCTCTGAGTCCAACCTGCTTGCCTCACACAAGGTTACAAAAATCAGGAGATGCACAATAAGAAAAAAATGACACAACTTCAGCATGTGCCACCAATCGAGGAGTCACTTTTGCCACTTGCCACAATTCACAATAACAATGAACTGAACTGAGTCAGCTTAAAGGAGTCTCCCCAATTACCCCCTGCAGCCTACACTGAAGCGATGGTAAGGAGTAGGTGCTCACGAATCAAAGCCTGTATGTATTACTGAAGACTGTGCAGAACACGTGTCAAACTCGGCATCCATGAGACAAATCCAGCGTTTTGCAAATTTTAATCCAGCCGCATGTCAGTTTTGGTCCGCTTGGTTGTTACAGCAGTGTGCACGGTGACTGCTCAGCTACTCTTAATATGTTTTTAATGATATTTCCTACACCACCACTAAGTTGTCATGTTCAGGCATGTGAAACATTCGATTTAAGACCCATAGAGATATGTGAAACGAAAAACTTAAAGATTCATTATTATGCTTTACCATCGATGTGTATTTGTTTTTTCCAACCAAATCACTGTCAGTAGTTGTTATGTTGGGCAGACAAATGAGGTTGTTATACACTGTCTGTATGTGAGAGCCTACTTGTAAAACTGTAATCAGGATGCATTATTAAATGTGTGATTCACATTTTCTACTGTGGGCCTTAATGAAACTGAGCGCGAGAGGCATGATGTGGAAAGATGGATGAGTGGAGAGCGAAGATGGATGGACGGGGGGGTAAAAATGCATAAGAGAAAAAAAAGGAGAAGATATTGGAGAGAGGGAAAAGAAAAAGCAAGTGAAAATAAAAATAAAAGACAGAGAGATTAAAAGTGGATGACAGGTAAGTGAGAAGACAAGACAGGTGAATGAGAACAGGGGGAATGCAGTCAGAATAAATGGCACATAGTGTGTGGGATTTCACTGATGCATGCAGGCGCTTGCTGTGCTGGACTGTAATGTGCTGCACTCTGACACAGAGCTTCTTGGTCTACAGATTGCATATTTGATTTGATCTACAGTATAGAGCAACTATTCTGACCAAGCAGAAAAGGTCAAGGTATTTAATTCATATAGTTTGACCCTGTAAATCTGAATCATC
>NW_005187594.1:151052-153038 GCF_000239375.1 Pundamilia nyererei
TGCGACAGTGAGAAGGAAAAACTCCCTTTTAACAGGAAGAAACCTCCGGCAGAACCAGGCTCAGGGAGGGGCGGGGCCATCTGCTGCGACCGGTTGGGGTGGGAGAAAGAGGACAGGATAAAGGTATGCTGTGGAAGAGAGACAGAGATTAATTTTTTACCATTTTCTTTCTCAGCATAGTTTCTTTTTGGGATGTGGTGCTTGTGGTGATACGCGTCACTTTCCAGGGGCCTTAGCCATTATTTGCTTTTATATTAACTAGAATAGCATAGGGCATCCTAGATTCTGCACTGACAAACATCTTGTAGGACAAGTTCATTTTGCAATATATCTCATCCCTGGTTTATCTTGCATTGATGTCTCTGTAACAAAACTGATTTTTTTTCTTCCTTTATTATCTGATCAAGAGCAGACGTGGTTGAAAAAGTACTGCTACAGTGAAGCAATGAATAGAAGAATAGGAGTTGTGCATCTCTTGATTTCATTGCGTACGGACTTTGTGGACATGAAGTCATGGTGTTTTTTTCCGTTACATTGTGTTTACAGCTCTAGTTAGTTTTTGAAGGTTTTACTCTGTTTTTAAACAAAAGGATTTTCAATGACTTGAGGACCTTGTAAAAAAACCCAGCACAGTTGAATCGAGCTTTTATTTTAGACCTTAAGATAAAGAAAGTGGATTTGTTTGTTTTCTGTCGTTTCATTACGTTACTGTTACAACAGCCTGCTTTATCTAAACCACTTAGGGAAAAACAGACGGTTTGAAAATTGCAGGTTATGAAGGTGTAATTTGCAGTTGAGGCATGTTTGTACCCCATGCCAGCAAGAAAATTAGAAATCAAGTTTCTTCCCCGATCAACACAATACAAGTCATTTTTTTCCGCCAGACGCCAGATACCTGTGCTACACTTTCATACCTGCATCTGTGTCACGTAGACTGGCTTGTTGATGAGTATCCACGTGGATGTCTCATAGCAGGGAGGAATGGTGATGGAGCCCTCGTAGGTGATATAACGTGTGGTGTCGGGGTAGAGGTCAGCTATGTTCAGACCCATCAATAAGAAGGCATCGTCTAGAGAAAAGAGAAAAATGGCAGGGGGAGCCCGTTAGGCTGTGTGTGCAAGTTCGCTTATGTTCTAACCTATTAACAGAGACACCAGTCAAATGAAAAACAGAAAAATGTGCGTCTTTTAGTGCATTCATCACATTATCACAGTTAAATTAGAACTTTAAAAATACAAGTGCTGATGAGATACATCTTTACATTTTAATATAAAGACTCATGCTTTTCCAGTTGCATATGTCTATACCAAAACTCCACTATTTTGAATGTGCAAGTGCTCTGAGTACCCAGGTGGTGTATTCATAGCACTCAAAATGCTAAGTGCACACTTGTGTTGGCCATGTAATAGAAAGAGAAGGACCAACAAACAACTTCACCCGGCAGAAGGAGGCTATATGTCAACCTAACATCTGCACATTTTTAGCAGGTATTGTTGGTACAAATAATGTGCTGAGGCATATTTTATGCATGTTAAATTATCAGCTTCACTGTGTGCTCAGAGGCACTATAACTCACAAATCTCATATTATATAATAGCAAGTATGATAATCATGGTCCAACATTGCAAACCTAAGTATGCGGTACTACATGAAAGTGAACCAGCAGAAGCATCCATACTCAGACTCCTGGTGTAACGTTGGACTAAAGTAAGGGTTAGGGTTGGGTAAGAAATGGTTAGGGTAACTCCTCACTACATCATTAAACCCTCACTGAATTTATTAGACACAATAAATAAAGTGTTGACTGGCAAACATGGCCTACAATTGGAGGGTTGCCGCATGGCCCACGCCGACACTTTTTGGGCAGTTCCTCCAACAGCCGGCCAATCTCCAGCAACTGTGTGGTGCTATCATGTCAATATGGATCATATGTTTGAGGAATATTTCCAGCAACGCAATGAACCACATAAAAGGGAATCAAACCCA
>NW_005187594.1:153738-155202 GCF_000239375.1 Pundamilia nyererei
GAGAATAAGGATAAGCATATGGATGTCTTGTGGTTAGTCTGTGTGGTTGTTATGTAGCTCTGCTATGTTTAGCCTCATTAACAGGAAGAGAGTTCATCAGAGGACTGTACATCTTCACAGCAGAGGCTGGAAAGCAGATTTTGGGCAATATAGCACTGATTCATATGTAATTAATGAAGCTTTCTTTCTGAAGACAGATTTAACTATCAGGGAGCATTGTTGTGTAAAACAAGATGTAGACTGATTTTGTAGTGTCAGAATGAACTGTTGTGTAGCAGCTTTAGAAGTTCAGGACAGACTCCTAAGTCCGTCGTGGTGTATTCAGACCAAACAGTAGTGAAGCTTTGCTTCATGTTACTTTCATGAATATAATTAGTGAACTGTTTCCAGACCGTTTCACTTTCACCCAGGACAATGAAAGAACAATTACCTTTACTTACTCCGACCAATAGCTGGAATAAAGAATGAAGTAAGAGGCTAAACTGAAGTTGAAGCATTTTCAAAATGTACCTCTAGAGTGCAGTGAAAAAGTATTCGCCTTCCTAATTTGATCACTTTTTGTATATTTACTTAAATGTTTCAGATCACTGTAATGTAAAATGTAAGTATTAGACAAAGATAAATACAAAATGCAGTATTTAAATGTTTATTACATTTATTCAGAGAAAGAAGTCCAAACCTACCACCTGTTAAATCATTCACAAACTGTGAATAACCTCTTTTTTTTGGAAAACTAAGTTCAAATTCACTAGCCACAGCCAAGAGTTATTGACAAAAGACCTGATGAATCAAGAAATCACTTACACTGAATTTGTCTATCAAAGTGAAGAAAGTTAAAAGACTAAAAAGTAAAACATATTATGCCACAATCTAAAGAAACTGCAGAGAAACAAAGTCATTTGCTGTTTATCTACATATATGTACAAATGTACAAACTGCAATGTAGACTGTGCTCTGCAAAAAGTCCTCAGACGTAAACTTCAAATCCAAGATCTACTTGCAAAAGAAGCTGTCATGATCCTGGGTCTTTTGACCCAGCGTTTTTAGTTTGAGTTCATTTTGTTCATTAGGTTATCTAAGTTCATTTGGTTATTAGACTCCTTGTGTTTTCTTCCCCTGTATTTAAGTTTCCCCTCACCCTTCGTGTTTCATGCTGCATGCCTTATGTTATCAAGTTTGTATTATCATGTCTGTCTCATGTTTCCTGTTTTATTTTGAAGGAGTCGTGTGTTCTTTGTTCATTGTATTTAGTTTCACTTCCCTTGTCCTGTCATTAGGCTCATGTCAGTCAGCTATTCCTCCATGTGTTTCCACTTCCCCTAATCACTTCCTGTGTATTTAAGTCCTCTGTTTTCAGTGTGTGATTGTCAGGTCGTCTGTTGTCCACACCATGTTTCCCAGTTCCTTGTCTAGGTTTTTCTTATTGTTTGTTTAGATTTCCCAGTTTAGGTTTGTGTTAATTTT
>NW_005187594.1:158690-160020 GCF_000239375.1 Pundamilia nyererei
ACATTTTATACAGCTTACGAGTTCTAGATAGAACAGACTACACAGGCGATAGATAACATATTAGTGAATTAAACAAATCTACACACTGCTTTCAGTACACCCCTGACAAGTTCTGGCATGTTATTTGTCACTGCTTCAGATCACCTTTCACACTTATTGGGCTGCTGCATCCCCACAACTCTGCATCTCAGGCAACTCATTATTCCAATTCCAAGCTTCGTCTGCTTTGGTTCTCCTTGCAGTTCTAAGTATTGCCATGAATGTTTTTTTTTTTAAACAAACGAGGCATGATCATTAGTTATCGATAAATGTTGCCTGATTCTTAGTGCCAATGAGAAACAATTATCTTTCATTTTTACTAGCATCTCTAATTTCATTGTTACTATTATTGTATAGTTATTATTACAAGTAAAATTTACATGTTCTTGTCATCATCAGTATTAGTATATCCTAATCCTTCTATTTGCCATCCTCACACTACATGAATATTGTGTCTTGACTACTAAAACCTGTTGTTCGTAGGTTGTATAAACACTGGCTTGTCTCCTGAACAGTACTTACAGTTATTTAGAAAGAATAGTAGTAGCTCTTTTGCTCTGAGTTTTGATTTAGTGAGTGAGATTACTGATTCTTCCAGAACATCTCTGACAGAAGTGAAATCACAAATAAAATTTGCATAACAAAACCGAGAAGTGTCTCCGAAGTGTACACTTTCATCTCTGTGGACAGGGTGGATTTACAAAACAAATGCACCATTGTTATTACTGTTTGGTTAAAGACAGACAAGCTTGGGGTCTCTCCACAGAGCCCCAAACTGAACATTTTCAATTTTGGCAACAAGGTTTGAATTTCCACTGAGATGGATTACTGGCTCAGTGTTCAAGTCTAAGGTTTTATGTATCATGCTGTATCATGTTCTATGTGTCAAACATAGAAGATAGCCTCTTTTAATCAGCTAAATGTGTTTATTATTACAGAAACATCATCTCAAGTGAAAGTCCAAGTCAAAAGCACTTTACAAAAAATGTTGCCAGTCTAATATAATAAAAGCTACAATAGTAATATTCTATTCAAATTAATAATGAGAAGGATAAAAACAACATGTTTAAAATTCCCAATAGTTTACATTTAATGTGTAAACACTAACTCTCCAAAAGTTGATTCTGTTCATCTGAGCGTAGCGTTTTCAGTGGGAGAAACGTTTCATCACTCATCCAAGTGACTTCTTCAGTCTCAGCTGACTGCAGGTTTCCCCAATCCTATAAACAGAACATCACATCAAGAAGGCCCTGAGTAAATGTGGTTATCCCAGCTGGACTTTTGTCAAAGC
>NW_005187594.1:161077-162924 GCF_000239375.1 Pundamilia nyererei
TACCTGTGTGTCGTACAATAAGATAGCTATAGAACAACCCTGCATCTAAGAGGTGTGATAACATCACTTTTAATGGAAACTCATGCAAACTTCAAAGTGTAAATTACAAAGATGCAAGTCGACTGCATACAGGCCTACAATCTTATATTCTTTATTTATAGGCATATTTCACTAAAGCAGTATATTTACATTTTACAGCATTTACACAAGTACTGGGAGAAAACACAAAGAAAATATGTTTAACAAGTTGACAGGTGCAAAGTGCGACAGGCAGACAGGAGAGACATGTTCTGATAAAACCGATGCAATATCACTGAGACACATGATCCCTTCAATAAGGAAACAATACAATAAAGGGATAGTACTCTGAATTCTAGACTGAAACTGCAAAATCAGTTAAACAATCCTATCAGTTATAGCTTTTATAGTTCATATAACAGTAGGCACACCTGGACATTGGCTTCAGGCAGACCAGGTGTCATCTTTAGAGCCCACTTTGCAGCATCAGTGTCTTAGAGATTTCCAGAGTTGGAAGCTGCCATAAGCTATCCTCACCTCGGAAAACGTCCAAAGCCACAGTGAGTGGTTTTATCAGCAATGTTAGTAAAAGAACCAATACACATTGATGGAGTCAACGGCTAGTCGGCTACAGAGATTGTTCAAAGCTTGCGTGGGAATGTCTGTAACATAGGATGGGGCATCATGACATCTGATTTCCATCTCGTTGTTGTCGGCACAGTGAGTTTTTATCCAGTCCAAAGGCCAGAGTATTTTCCTGTTGCACTTCAGTACACTGATATGGACTCCGATATGTGTTTGCTGTAAGCCATTTGTCAACATCATTACTTGAAATTAAGTTTAGTGTGTATCTCAGGTAAAGGGGGAGAGAAAAATGTCCTTGGTCAGTGTCAGTGGAGCGCACGTTTCCAACATCTGTGAATGTCACAGCTTGTTCTTCATCCTCTTCATCAGAACCTGACGCTGTGGGCTCATACATCTTGAAAGCCTTCAAAAAATTTATTCCATTGTCAGTGACAGTTGCCGTGTCTTTGCGTGACAATCCATAAACTGAATGAATCAGTTCAATTTCACTAGCTACAACATCGTATGTGTGTTGTTCTTTCAGTTGCTTGCAGACAGTTGCAGCTTTGTCATAGTGAAAGTTATTCGTGTTAATCCAGTCACAGGAAGCTTTTATTGTGGCAAGTCCAAATGTCAACAGTCGTAGACAAACATGCAGAGCTCTGAAATGTTTTCTTTAACTCAGTTTCCATTGCTAGTCGATACATCTGGAGAAACTTTTCCTGTCTGAGACTGATCTTTTTCCTGTTTTTGGTCATTTGCTAAATAGCTTTCTGAAAGATGGCCATCCCATCATAAAATATTTCCTCCACTATGTATGATGCCACCGGCCTGTTCATCTCTGCTTTGGTTACCTGCTGAAAACAAGCTTTGGTTGCTTGCTTGGGGTCACCATACACAGTCTGAGTGTCACTCTCGCTCCTGCTGTGGGACTCTTTGATACCAGCTTAGTGTTAGTGTAAGTGCTTGGAGAGATCAGAAGTCGTGTTTGCAGCAGTGGGGAGTTGCTTCTGACCAGGGCACAGTTTACATCTTGTCCTTTCAAGCAATAAATTATAAAGAGCAATGTGCATATCTCCCTCCATCAAACTCAGCCATTTTGGGCTCCAAGGAATCTGTTCAAGATATTGTTGCACAAGTGTGGATATGAAGTGGATTTTGAACTTGGGCAACAAAAGTAAGTAATGTATTTTTTTCAAATTAGTAACTGTAATATGATTACTAGGGGCGATCGTGGCTCAAGAGTTGGCAGTTCGCCTTGTAAT
>NW_005187594.1:163727-171141 GCF_000239375.1 Pundamilia nyererei
ACTTATTGTTCCCTAAAGTGGTTCTACAAACTATCAGATCCTGTGGTGTGCCTTGTTTGTCCTTCAATACATATTTTTCTTTATCTTGTTTAAATAAACAATAACACGGTGTAAAATCAGGCTGTATTGGCCTAAAATTCAGGTTGTATTGACCTAATTTTAAAACCTTAAAGCAGTGTAATTTTTCTCTTTTCTTTACCATGGTTGCATGTCTTGTCTCTTACCTCTCCAGGAAAGCCCTGTCCATTAAGAAGGTGCTCTGAACCTTGAGAGTCTTCACTCCCAAAGTGGACACGGACCTCTTCCAGACGGTAGCTGTATCCCAGTGGGCCCCCAGAGATGTTCACCAGGTGGGCTTTGTCTGGCCGCAGGGACACATGCTTCCCAGTGTTGTACATGGTGCCTCCCATCTACAGTGAAACAGTCAGAGGGGGATAATTAGATAATAAGATGATAGCTGTCATTTCACCAGTACATTTTTGTTAGATGGGAGCACACAACAGAGTAGAAACTGACTGAAAAATAATAAGTAGATCAACATAACGAGTCTTAAGCCCTAAATGGCACCATTCACAAAGCTAATGGATATAAATGGTTTGTTATTAACAAATCTTGAATTGCATTTGAGCTACTAGGATCCAGTCAGTGCTCTGAATTGTAATAAGGTGGTAGGTAGGATTTTTTGTACAGACACAGTACAGTAGAGGTGCTAGTTTTTATGGCTTGTTAATGAATATCATAAAAGTCTGTCAGGCTCTTTCCTGAAATCTCTGGTTTAATCTGTTTGACACATGTTTTTGTGTGTAACTTGACAGAAGCTGAGAAAATCAGCAAAGGGATGACATTACAAAATGCATTACACACGTAATTATTATGGAACCATGTATTAATGAATGCGTAAATCCACGACTGTATCAAACACAGTCATTTCTAAAATACATTAAGACTGCTGTAAAAATACATTATGGCAGTAATAAGTACCAGGGTTACCTGCATCCTCCTCCTGCTCCATCAATGATGGGCTTGGCATTTGCCCAGTCTCAAACTAATCTGTTATGAAAGCAAACAGATTGGCAGCACTCACTATTTGTGGTAATATTTATTGTTCAGGTATGACCCATATTTTGGGGTTGATTTAATTCTATTGTGTTTATATCCACTCGTGATTTTTCGGTCGTAATGTTAGAAAAGTGTCAAATGTTGTAAAAGCAAGACAATGCAACAACCTGCAACATGATTTGCTACTTTTTTACAACACAAAAATCAGCACTACTTAAAATTATAATGACAGCACTGGCAATAAACTGCAAAACATTATGGAGTTTTAATGTGGGTGTTGCTTTTATTATTACTTTCATGATTTATAGAGTATAACATATGCTACCTCTTAACTCTTTCAGTGAAACTGTTAATAAGCCACTTATGTATTTTTAACATGGATAATCCCATTGACCCCAGTACGTAATCCCCCACCACCTGTCATTTAAGGGTCAAGCTAACCCTGGAAAACAGCCGTCCCCTTCTACTTGCAACTTATTTGTTGTTAGCAGATATCAGGACAGCGATTGAGGTTTGGTTTTTTTTCACAAAGTAATAATAAGTCTTGAAATGTCAACAACACAACTGATCATAACCACCAGCAGAGGTCTGCTGCTCATTACTATACCAGACCTTTTATCACAGTTTGGCAGGCAGGGAGTGGATCCAAGTGACAGATGGTAACTCAAAAGGTTACTTTACTATAATATAGATATCTAAAATATAAAAGCTCAGAGACTACAGAAGAAACACAAAACACAAGGGGCACAGAAGGAAAGAGCATGAAAAACGACTTGAAAGAGGACAAGGGCACACAAAATAAATACATAGCAGGTAATGTGGGAAGATGGAAAACAAGTGGGAAAACACCGCGGGAGCAAATCAGAATTAACGAGACAAGTTAAACTGAACAAAAACCACATGAGACAACAGACTTATCTGTTAGTAAAACGTACAGGAAACATAACTAAAACCAAGACGGAGACTAAGACTGTTTAAACAAACATGGAGACATGACTGACTTCACAAAGGAGACGCTAAGGGACAAAACACAGAAAGGGGACAAAAAGAATAAATAACCTAATCACCAAGTCAAAAGTCATCTATAATTAACCTGGAGACACAAACTAAGCCACTTCTCAAAACCCAAAAACGTAACGAAACAACTACTGCTGTGAGAATATGATGAAGTGATGAAGTAGTCAGATACCCTAAAGACGCCATTGGCTATTATGATTGAAAAGTAAATCCTGTCTTGTATATTTAAAAGAAATTGACTTAATCTACAAAGGCAGATTAGCAAGTAGCAACTCCTGCTACAGTTATGGCACAAAGGCTCCTGTAATGCAGCACAAGAAATCACTACAAGAGTAGGTGGAGCAATTAATAGAAAACAAGGCAAACTAAAATCACTAAAAGCCTACAAAGTAAGTCATTTAAATAATGAATTATAACATTTAAATAAAATTAAAAAACTTAAATTAAATGGGATACACAGTCAATGACAATAACAACAATAAATGAATATTAATATGCAACTAATAATATGAAACTGATGTGTAATTTTCTTTGTGCTTGTGGTACATTTCTGTACATGTTTGTTAATATTTCTGTAGTTTTGTTGAAACCAGAGAAGAAAATCTTCCAAACCAAACTTTCTTCTTGCCTTCTGCCACTTCAGCCTCAAATCATTCTTTTACAAAAAGTGTCCAATGTCCAGAGATGCATATTTTTTCTGTCTGGTTAACAGTGCCTCAGTCACCAAACCTTTATATTTTGTGCGTGCTAGGTGCCCTTATCCCTTCCTCTGTGTATTAAGAATACAGCGAATATGTTTGTGTGGATTAAAACAGCTTTTCGTGTTGCTAAAACAGCCCCAGAGCTGTATGTTGTCAGCTCCTCACAACACCCCTGGCAACACGTAAAGTATTAATGCTCTTTACCCGACTCCCAACCATATTTATCATACATATTATATGACACTGCAGCAATCACATATTCATTACCGCTGTTTGTATATAATAAATGAGGAGAAAGCACTCAGCTTTAGTTTAATTGTGACACACCACTGCTGGGGTAGTATAAAATTAAACAATTACTCACCAGCCTGGAATCTATTCACAGCATTAATCCTTGAAGAAAAGCACAGAAGGGATTTAGAATCTAAAAATGGATGATTTTCACTCTTCTACGTCACTCGACAGGTTCAGGAAGCATAAAGATAAATGCATTTTCATTTACACATGTACCAGTATTGTGCTGGAAAATTTGCATAGTCTAATCTTAAATCTCCAATTTGAATTCAGCGAGCTACGTCGAAGAATGGCCTGTTTATAAGAAGGTGTGTGAGTTACATCAGCAGACTGTTGGCTACTGGCCCAAACATTTTCACAGTTCACCAGCATGTTGTCTTAATTGAACCACCCTCATCAGGTCATGCTACAGCTAGGCTGAAAATGATTTTCCAACCATTTTGTTGTTGGTTTACATGTGTGATTCTGGTCCTGTGGCATTAACCTTTCCAAAGCTCCAGGTCTTGGACTGCTGCCCAGACATTATTTTGTACAATGTCTTCATAAAGCTTTTAATTCCTTGTTTATTCCAGGAGTGTGACAGTGTCACTGTCAGTCACAAAGTGCATAGCTATGGCTGCAGCAAACTAGTTACTGAGGGGAAAGAGAGCAGCAGTAAAGTGGATAGTGGATCTGTAACAATAAAATTACTGGCAGGTGATTTTTTACCATGTTTTTTTTAGCTATGCTTAGCATGCATAGTGTGCTGCAAATTTACAACAAACCAATTTGAGATTCAGTTTTGGTGTACAGTACCTTTTCCTCCCCCTAACCACAGTGCTATATTCTTGCTAAATAACTTTACCCTTTGTCTAATCTGTCTAAACACCTTGTAGTAAGTGGGAAATGCTCCTTCAAGTAGTCTGCAGCATCTGCAGTGAGGTGGAAACTGTACCTCTCTACTGAGGCAAAGAGAGAACTGAGCGTAAAGGTGAGTAGCAACCCAAAGATCAAAGATACAAGGGGCAGAAATGAGCTTTCTCCAAACGGTGTCTGGGCTTAGCCTTATAGATAGTGTAAGGAGCTTAGTGATTCGGGAAAAGCTCAGAGTAGAGCAAATGGTCTTCCATGAAAGGAGCCTATTAAAGTGGTTCCGATATCTGTAATTCCTCGTGGGTGAATCCAAACTAAAAAGGGCATGCCTGACCCCCAGACAGATCAAGAACACACTAGAGACATTACATCTGTTTGGCTGGCTTGGGAACACCTTCATATCCCCAAGAAAGGATAGAGGAGTGCGATCTAACCATCTCTGCTTTGACTATGTTGCTGTGACCTATACAAGTGGTAGAACATGGATGGTTCAAAGTATCAAGATAAGACCAAGTTATCAACAAAAAATGCAGAAACTTTCAGACTTCACCAACTTTTTCTGTCTTTGTATGTTGGTGAAAAATCCTTAAGACACAGAGTGCTCTGATGTTACAGCAGAGAGGCTGTGTGTACAGACAGACAAGCTAAGATCTCAAGTCACTTCCACATCTTCTAACAAATCTGCATTAGACGATAGTGTTGTTGCACAGCAACTGGGACTTGCCAAATGCATGTAGGAGTTCCTTATACTGGATTGATGAAAACCAATCAAACATACTTCAAGTAATTCTGCACAAACAGGTTACCGCTGTTTGATGTGTGGTCTTAGAAAATCAAAACAGCATGAGGAAAATCTTCAAAGCCTTTTTGTGGTTTCCATCAAGCATACGATTGCATCAAATGTATATACAGGGAGAAGCGTTGGGGTTAAAGATGAAAATAACATGAAGTGACACAGAGATTTTAAAGGAGAACTTGTAGGAAATGGGAATATGAGCTGAAAGGGGGAGCATTTTTGGAAATAAAACTAATGGAACGAAGAGAAGAGAATGGAGATGGTTTGGTAAGCTGAAACAGAAAAAAGAGAGATGCGATGGTCGAATGGTTAAGGTACTGGACAGGAAATTTAATGAGGACCTCGGAGCACGCTCAATCCCCACTAACAATGAGATGAAAAGGAAAAAAATTAAAAGTTTTTGGTTCATTATCGGTAAATGTTCTGAGTGAAGTGGTATTCATGTGAAACATCAGAACTTTGGTTGAATTAAACAGATATATAAAGTTGGAGCCTGATCTTGCAAAGAAAAGCGTCTGGACTTCTTTAAGTTACTTGAAGACGTTTCACCTCTCATCCGAGAAGCTTGTTCAGTTCTAAGGTCAAATGGTGGGGAGTCCCAGATTTAAACCTAGTGGGAATATCTCCCCAAAGAGGGACAAAAGGACCCCCTGATGATCCTCTAATTGCCTGAGCCAAGGTGTGAAATTGGGTGTGGGTCACAATCAGTCAGGGTTTCGGGTGAGCTCACTGTAAAACCTGGCCCCACCCTACTGTGATTTCCTGAGGTCAGATGGCCCAGAATGTGAGTGGGCGTTAAGGCGTCTCCTTCCACAGCATTTTGTGCCTGTTTGAGGGACCAACTAACCAAGTATGACTAGGCTAGTTGGTGGGAAATAAGCCCGGTACAAGAAGAGAAAGAATGGAAAGCTGCAGTGGAGAACTGGGGAGAGTATAAATCAAATCAAAATGTATTTATATAGCACATATTAAAACAACAGTATTGACCATAGTGCTTCACAGTCAGTAAAAACATGAGACAATTAAAACGAACAATAAAACAGGACAACAAACAATAGGTAACAACACAATAAGCTAGAACAGCCAACTAGTTAGAATCAAAGACCAAAGTAAAAAGATAAGTTTTAAGACGTGATTTAAAAGACTGGATAGACTCGGCAGTACGGACATGAACAGGGAGGTTATTCCAGAGTCTGGGTGCCACGGTTGCAAAGGCCCGCACTCCTCTCGACTTCATTCGAGACCTAGGTTGTGCTAGGAGCATGTGATTGGATGATCTAAGTGCTCTGTTCGGGATTGTATAAGTGGAGTAGTTCAGAGAGATAGCTGGGCGCTAAATTATTCAGAGTTTTAAAAGTGAACAAAAGAATTTTAAAATCTATGCGATATTTAACAGGGAGCCAATATAGTATGGCTAAAATTGGGGCTATGTGTTCATAGATTCTCGTACCTGTTAAAAGACACGCAGCTGCATTTTGAATTAACTGAAGCCGGTAAAGAGAAGAGTGTTGGAGGCCCGAGTAGAGGGAGTTACACTAGTCCAATCTGGATGTGATAAATGCGTGGATAAGCTTTTCAAGGTCCTTTAAAGCAGCGGTCCCCAACCTTTTTTGCGCCACGGACTGGTTTATGCCCGACAATATTTTCACGGACTTTAAGGTGTCGTGGAAAAAGACAACAAAATAAAACTAGTACCGGTACCGAAAAAAATAAGATTTATTCATAACACACGTGAAAAGACCCAGGAAAACCGAGTTAAAGATAAAAACGATAACAAAATAACGCTGAAAACCAATAAAAACCCTGAAAAACATTCATCTCACACCTGAGCCTCAACTCTCGCTGCCTGGTACCAAACGAATCACGGACCGGTCCGAGGCCCGGGGGTTGGGGACCGCTGCTTTAAAGGAAGGAACGGCTTTGCTTTAGATATCTGACGCAACTGGCAAAAGCTGTTTTTTACCACAGTGGAGACCTGTCTCTCAAGTTTAAAAGAGCCATCCAGGAACACTCCAAGGTTCCTTACAGTGAGCGAGAGGGCCTAGGGCATCAGCTAACTGGTCTAGCGGAGTGTGACTACCAAAGACCATGATTTCGGTCTTATTCTCGTTCAATGTAAGAAAATTATGTGATAACCAAATTTTAACTTCATGCAAACAGTTGAACAGAGGTTGCAAAGAAGCAGACACATCAGATTTCAGAGGTGAATAAATCTGGATATCATCGGCATAACAAATTCAAATTCAAATTCAAATTGTATTTGTCACGTACACAGTCATACACAGTACGATATGTAGTGAAATGCTTGGACAACTGCTCGTGACCTAAAGAAAACAAAAAAGGAAAAGGCTATGAATAAGATAGGAAAAATTAATATGAAATAAATATGAAAAATTAAAAAGGGTAAATTTAACTAAGAAGGAATAAAATATAAATTAAGGTTAAAAATGAAATAACTGTACAACACAGAATGAAGGGTAAATTTAACTGGGAAGGAATAAGATAAAATATATAAATTAAAGTTGAAAATAAAATAACTGTACAACAAAATACACAATATAGAACTATATAAGAATGTATGAAGAAATCTAAATCTAAATAAATATATACACAATAACAGCAGCTGTACAAGTATTAACTGGAAATGAAGAATATAGTGACCAGTGTTGTGCAAAAACAATGTCCAGAAAGTCCA
>NW_005187594.1:175944-177953 GCF_000239375.1 Pundamilia nyererei
GGAGCAGTCGTGACGGCAGCCGACCTCACCGGCGCCATCTTCATCACATAACAGTGAAAAGAGATGTTGTATTTTCTCAAAATTAATCCCAACGGCAACATGTACAAAGAGAAAAGAGAAGGACCGAGCACGGACCCTTGAAGCACACCACAATAAATAGGGGCAGAAGCTGAGACAGTGTTGCCCCATAGCAACAGAGAACGACCTCTCTGAGAGGTAGGATTTTAACCAAGTTAAAACCGTACCTTTGAGACCAACAACATGTTCCAATCTTGATAAAAGAATGTTGTGGTTAACTGTGTCAAAAGCAACAGTCAAGTCAAGTAAAACTAAAACCACGGAATAGCCAGAGTCAACAGTTAAAAGAAGATCATTAAAAACTCTAAGTAAGGCTGTCTCTGTGCTGTGGCGAGGTTTAAAACCAGACTGAAACTTTTCATTAATACCATTTTGCATCTGAAAAGGCCTGAAGTTGTCTTTAATACAAATAAGAAATTCACAGATTATCATTTTAGTGAAAAGAAATTCTATAAGAGGGAGCAAGTTGCATACCATTAGCCACATACATCATAACCCCTCAAAAATAATTACGAGATGATGAAAAATTAGGAATCATTCAGTCAAACAATTACAGAACCAACGAGAGAATGACAAAGGAAGCTAGAATTACCAGGACTAACACAAAGAAAGGAAAACTGTGATGGAAAAGGAAATGGACAGAGTTGGGCACTGATTAGCCAAACCAATGATTGACAGAGAAAAATGGGTTAGAGGGAGAGTTTGAGAGACAGTGAAACACTTTTGGGCAGATAAAGAAATGGGTTAGGAAGAGCTTCAGTTCCTCGGAGCAACACTAAGGGAAATGAAATGCTAATATTTAAAAGAGGAAAATGTGATCGGTCCCACCTGGGCCTGGACTCTAATAGGCCACTACATAATGCATGTACCCCAATAAGCACACAGTGAGGGCTGAGGTTTTAATTTAAGTCCTCTGCTCTGCCAGTATCTATTAGAGACAAGCTCTCTGGCTATCCCTCTGTTGACACGATGGGCTTAATTATCACGCTGTAGAACGCTAAGTAGAAAGCTCTGCTTTCCTTGCTCTTTCACAGCATTATGCTGCTAGAGGCCTGTGATTTTCCAACCACTTTCTCCCTTAGGGATCTCTGCTACGCGCATATGATAAAGAGCCACAACACTGCAGGGCTGAGCATCTCTTACCAGGCTAATCCACACTTCTTCGAAAAGATGTTTACTGCTTCATCTGCAGCAGCCTGATCTCGTCTATTGTAATGTGAACTCTGAAATGTGATTAGCCGTTAACTTTGATGTACTCTAATTCCAACAAAAACATTTTCAAAGTTAATTTCACTTCCTCATTTAAAGATTTATATAGCGTGATTGTTTACAGTGAGCCTAAAAGTCAGTGAGTCACAGTACTAGAAATGAAAGCATGATTTTTTTTTTTGGCAAGTCATCTATTTTGAGTCTAAAAACTGGAGGCAGAATGTGCAGCTATGCAAGGTATATTGGATTAAAAAGAAAATCCAGTTATAAAAGTTCTAAACTTTGCCAGTTTCAAATCTGAGATCAGAAGTTCTAGCGTAGCATTCAACAAACGATGAATATACCATTTTTAAAATCCAGTATGGAAGTACTGGATTTAGGTGTTTCTTTGTATTACACCACTTTACAAAATGAAAATGTTAACCATCAATTTAGTACAGTTATGTAACTCAGTTTACGTCAATATTGTGGTTAAAACTGACCTCAAAAACTAAATCTACAGATGAGGAAGTTCTTATATTGTTTCAGAAGTTTGTGCATACATTTAATTAGATTTAATTTTATGAGCCATGGTAGTTATTTCAATTCAGTTCATTGATTGTTTTTAGATTTGCTCGTTCACTGAATTCCATAAAAAATTCCATTTGTGTTTTCACATGCTTATTGAAAATACACTGAATTTCCCGGAGGAAACCCACCCGAGTAGGGATGGGTACCGGTGT
>NW_005187594.1:178966-199120 GCF_000239375.1 Pundamilia nyererei
GCTGGGAGTGATTAACATGACGAGACCAGGGAGGCAAACTGAAAACACTCACATAAGACGCAGACCTTCACAATAAAACAGGAACACACGGGGGGGAAACAGGGTAAACACCAATTAGAGAACAGAACCAAAATCGCGAAGAGAAAACACAAAACGCTGGGTCAAAAGGACCCAGGATCATGACAGTTTGAGCACCGGCACCGTTTCAAAAGTACCGATTTGGCACCGGTATCGGATAAAACCTAAACGATACCCATCCCTACACCCGAGGGATTAATAAAGTTTAATCTAATCTCTAATCTAATCTCTAATTTTAGAAATTGTTCCACTTCAAAACTCAGTGACTACAAACACTGAAACAAAGTTGAGATTTGGCTAAAAAGTCAAAAGTGTTGTTTAAATGTCTCTAGAAAAAGAATCATTTATTTGAACAATTATTAATCAGACCTTTTTAATGGGCTCGATGCTATGCAACAATTATATATAAACTGCATCTTCACTTATTTTATAACTTTTCTCAAAGTAAGTTCATTTTTAATAAATCTTGAATTTTTGTTTATATGAGATGGAAATAAAAAACATTTATTTATTGAATTTTTTTTTTCAATTCATAATTTATTCTTTGAACTGCCAGAGGAGTCGTTATGACCACCATTGGAAATTTTGCATGCAACAGTTGTGGCAGGCCTGGCTGCCCAGCAACACATATTATTTATGCACATTTTGATATAAAGTTTGCTATTTGATAAGCCAAAGCTAGCTGACTGATATATGAATAATTATTACAGGGCTGAATGGGTCAGAGATGGAATACTGAGCTGGTTTCATTCCCATAGCTGAACCAGACTGTGCTAAACTAATCCGAGCAACTGAAGAGTAACTTGTGAAGCACACCGGCCAAGTCAGGCCTGAGAAGCAGAGCTGAGGACGTGAAGGGCTGCAGATGCAGCAGAGCAAATTTTACGGTGGAAAAAGAGAGGTGCAGGTCTGGTGGAGGAAGAGGCAGGGCTGGGCAGAGTGATGGACTGTCACCGTTCAACTTTCACAAAAACAACTTAATTGTATAATGTGTACATATTCTGTTAACTGTTACTGTAGTTAACTGTGTATTTATTTAGACAGTTCACTCTTTTTGATAGTGAGCACTCTATTTTTTATACCTTCCTTATTTTAGCATCACTCAAACAACGCATAATACAAAATTCATTTTTAACCTCTACTTGCTCTATAATAATAAAACTATTTGGATGTGTTGGTTATTGTGTTTTATTGTACCAATTGTTCGCTAGTAGTAAAATATATATTTGCCTTTATGACCTCTAACAAAACAGTTTAAATTATTTTTAAAAATAATAAGACCCCTAAAACTGAACCCGAAACAGAAAGATGTAACACATTATTAGAAAAAACAAGAATTGACATACTTGCCATTGCTGCAATTGTTGCCGGAGGGGGTCAAACTGACTCCCGGGAAAAGCTTTGACTATTCAGCTCTAGATTTTGAAAGCCGGATGTCTTTATCATTTAGAGGTCTGTATCATTTTATCTGTCCTGATCTCCATGCTACATATTTATAGCCTTGTGTGTTCACCTTTCACAAATTTTTTTTGAATTAAACGTTTAATGTTTGTAAGCACCGCTGAAGCCGTTGTTGTTGTTTTTTCTTTTGATAAAAGCATCACCATTTTTTAGTTGAAGGAGATCACTGAATGAGTTCTGTGGTTAAGCCTCTTTATGAGTACACAGAAGCAAAAAAACTAATTCTGCAGCTTGGAAACCTTGAAATAGTTTGTTTTTAATAAAGCCTTGCTTTATTCTATACATGTTGAAATAATTATTTGCTCATTAGAAGACCCAGGACATCTAAACAGTGCTTTTATGTAGCTCTCATAGAAATGGTTCGTGAGGGAATCATTAATCTGATTGATTTCTATCAGAAGAGGAGCAATGGCCCATGTAACCTTCAGCCTGGGAGAGACTACCAACATCTGCTTTATTAGTTTTGAAGATTATACCTTTTTCAGTGCTTTTTCACATCCAAACAAGTTCCTCACCATCATCCAGTTTACCCTCATCTCTAAATAAATGGATATTAGTCTTTAACATATACTGAAAGACTGTACTACTGCAAAATAACCCTCTCTTTGCAATCAGGATGATCAAATACTGCTTGTTTTTTACAATTTCTACCGTTCTGTGCTCTGAAAACCCTGCATGCTGAATATCTGTGGCCTTGAAAAGCTTTAACTGCCTCAAGAGCTTTCAGTTGAAAGTTTACTGGTCAGTAGAATCTCTCGTGGTCTCTGGGTCATTTGGTCTCAAAGGTATTTCAGCCCACTTACTGAAAACTGGCCTATTTACTTTTTTAATGTTAGCAGATGTTTAAACTCAAGGAAGATCATAAATAACAAGTACTGAGTCCAACTTAGTGGAGGGTGTAACATTTTAGTTCTTAGGCTAATTTGTGTTGAAGAAGGATAAAGATCCACTGGCTGATTTGTCCACCATATCAAATGCAAACGTGCTGTTCAAGCAAGCTTACTGGAATTCCCTCAAATTTTCCGTACATTTTTTTTCTCCCCTGAAGTAGACATCATGACTGTTGATCCAATCTATAATTACATGTTCTGTGTTCTCACAACAAAGTTGGAAAACAGTCACAATATCAGCATGAACACCTCGGAGCTGCTTAGGTTCTGCTAATCATTTTCTTGAAAGGTGCACATAGCTAGCTTAGGTGACTCCTGCGCTTTCCTGCAAATGTTGACTTCACCATTTTTCTGATTTCCATATATTGCACATGGCTTATATTGAACTGCCATATATTTGACCAGTATTTTACTGGAAGGCTTTATTAGGAAAACGCTGGGACTGGGACTTCATACAAAAATGTTCTTTGATTTATTTTTGTCCTCAGTATTAAGTGAGATCTAAGTGGGTGTAAAGGAGATTGAAGCCAACAAGGTGCCTTTGACATCTATGCTGTGGCACGTCAGCCAATGACAGTCATGTTTCATCTCTGTAACATTCTGGATATTTATAATTGAGCTATTTGTATATATTAGAGCTATTTCTTATATATAGTTCAGTCTGTTACTGTTATTGTCTTGTAACCACAGTGTTCTGACAATAGTGAGAATGGTCTTCCACTCTCAACTCATCACATATAGACATTTGTAAAGTAATTTTTGCACTGAATAAATATCAACGTAGAGGATTAATGGAGCGATGAAGCACTTTTTAACCAAAACCATTAACCAAACCATTTATCACCTAAAACTACAAAAGCAAATGAATTAGCAAAACTAACCACTGAGTGAAAGCAAAGTTAAAAGTTGGTGGTGAAATGGCAACTTAACTTGAGTCTCCAGGCTGATAAAAGTCCAACATATTCAATGGCCAATCTAACTACATCTCTACATCTAAAAGAGGACCATCGCCAACGTCCAGTATCACCTTGGCCAGATTGTGTTTCTCAGTGAATGAGCTACGACAGAAACGTATAACTGCAAAGTTTAGCACTTGGATACATAGATGACAGCCTATAATAGCACTACATAATAAGAAGGAAAATCATTTATGTCAAGTCAAGGTTTTCCTTTGAGACAAGGGTCACATCTTTAATCAGCAGCTGGATTAAATACCCATTAAACATATTAATTAATGCTAAAAACATACATTAAACATAGTGACAAGCCCACTGGAATCGCCAGTTTGGACCCTGCACTGACTCTAAAGAGGGCAGGACAGATATTTCTGTAAATCCAATCTAAGCTTACAGCAGATAAACTGGGTCTAAGATCATTTAAAAACAGTGTCCCTTTTTTTATAGACCAGGTTGTGTTTGCTAAGATACTGTTTATCAAACAGGGGCAATGCACCATCATTTAATACCAGTAGACAAAGTTGACAATTTTGTGTGAGGTTGGTTGAGAAGTCACAGTTCAGTACATTCTGGAACAGCACAGAAGACTAACGTAATGCATATAAATGACATGTTCATCATTTATTTTGAAAAATGTAAACGTCCAAAAGCTCTGACTCAGGGTTTCTCTTTATTCGTCATCTGTTTGACTGTATAAAGACCTCAGAAGGTTTACTGAACTGAAAGTCTCGAGTTTATTGTGTGTTAGTACTCTACAGCAAGGATTGGTTAAGTGGCTGAGGGAAAGCATGTGATTTATGTGTGTGTATAAATGGCAGAGAGAGGGAGACAGATAGGCTGTCAAAATGATTAATTCTCTGTGTGAATGACCCCCTGCTCACCTCTGTCTAATTCCATCTACTCTATTCCTTCATCTCCCAGTCTGTTCCCGTGTTTTTTCCTTTCTCATCTCTACCAACCTCCTCTCTAGTCGTGTTCTCCAAAACACTTTCTTTCTGTCTATTCTTTTGTTTTCTCCTTCCACTCCGTGTGCTCTTGACATTTCTCTTGTCTGGTCTTTACCTGCACCTTCTTTACTCTTCTGCGATCGCTCTCCTCATCACATGTTCAGGAAACTGAAGAAACTTTTATAGCTGATTACTCCTGAAGATGTCACCATTACTTCTTTAACAATTCCAAAATCAGGACTTTACAGGTGCAGTCTACCCACATAAAACATGCTGAGGATTTTCTCTACAATTTTGTCCTTGCAGGTGAAGCTCATCTGCAATCATGGATAGGTGTTTTTAGAAGTGCCATGGGGCTTCTCCTACTGCACCTCACAATTACTATGCTTTACTTTATGCTTCATCTATGCTTTATATTCAAACAAGTTATCCTATTTTTCTAGATTTAAAAGATGTAGATTTTGGGGCACTCCCAAATTGTGATTCAGAATAATAATAATCTTCTTTTTATTATTAATAATAATAATCATAATCATAATCATAATCATAATAATAATAATAATAATAATAATAATAATAATAATAATAATGAGTCTTTACTGGTAAAACTCAAACTGTTGTGATCCATCACAAACTGCCCCACTCCACTGGTGTAGTGCACAGATGGGCCCGTTTATAATGATGAAAGAGGCTAAATGAAATGGAAGGACAATGGGAAATCTTTCCTGACCTTCTTGCCTTCTGTCTAACTTCACAAGATAGTATCTGAGATGTAAACTCATTAAACTTTGCACAAATATCTGTATCATTTTTTTTTAGCATGCACAAAGGAAGGAACACTTGTGATGTATTGCTATGGAGCCCAGGAAACATTAACAAATACAACAGGAGATATATAAATACAATCCATCATGAAAATGACCACAATATAACAAAAGAAACAGGCTACAAAATTCAAATTAGGCATGCTTAAATATATGTGTTTTTCTCTTGCAATACTCATTCATATACTGGCTCACTAAACTGGTACTCAGTCATCAACACTGATATAAATGACCAAAGACATTTCTATAATAAATTAGTTCACAAAATGCACAAATCGGTGCACAGAAATTAGCCATAATGTAGGAAATAAAGTGTCTAACAGGTTTCGCTCAAACCAAAACTTTGCCCATGCAGATACTGACGAGCACTCAGGTGCTGATGTGACATAATTATTGTGATAACAAGATCTCATTTGATCTTGGAAGCTAAGCACCGTCTGGCCTGGTTAGTATTTGGATGGGAGTAATGTCACCTGCACAAACTCGGGGTGACTACGAGTCAGGTGATAGAGCAGGTTGTCTGCCAATCAGAAGGTTGGTGGACCAGTAACTGGTGCATACGATTAAAGTATCTTTTACAAAACTGAACCCGAGGTGTCCCTGATGTGTCCACTGAAGGTGGTGTGCAAGTGTTAAACAATGTGCTTAGGCACAGATCAAATCACTGTTTGATAAAATCACTTGTAGAAGCCATATTAGCACGTCTTTTCAGTTTTTTTTGTTATGATGTTCCAAGAATTGGAAAACTAGGATCCATTTCAGCTTTAAGATACAAGTTTGTTCCTAAGAAAAGCGAAGCCAATGTTAAGCCAGGTGTTTTTGTTGGCCCTGAAATCTGTGAACCGATGCTCAACAATGACTTCAAAGGAGAACTGAAGCTAACTGAATCAGCAGCATGGGAAGCACTGGTGCAAGTTGTCCAAACTTTCTTGGCAATCACAGAGCAGGGACTTATGCTGAGCCTGTGGATAACATGCTGAAAGCATATCTGCTAATGAGTGCCAGAATGTCACTGAAGATGCGCATTTTACATTCTCATCTCAACTTTTCCCCACCAAATCTGGGTGATGTCAGTGATGAGCATGGAGATTTCATCAAGATATAAAAGTAATGGAAAGCCGACAGGAAAAATTCAATCAGAGCATGATGGCTGAGTTATGTTAGTTCTTGCAAAGAGAGATGGATGTGCAGTATGCAAAAAGCAAGTGCCTCAAACATTTGTGAGCATACTAACTTTCAAACTGACAGAAACATGCTTTAACACATCTTTGGTATTGTTTACTGCTTTGTTTTCAGAATAAACGTAAAACAATTTAGGTGAGAAGTAGTTTAAATGTTAATATTGTGGTGATATACCATACTGATATTGTGTCAAATATATATGTATATATATAGTGTCAAAAATGCCAGTGATATATATGTACCTCTAAACCTAACGTGCAAGCTTCAATTGGATTTCATATCTGAAATCAGTGTGAAAAAACTAAATAAAAATCTGGTCTATTCCCAGTAAGCAAATTAAACATATTTTTGCAGACCAGTGTTGTTTTACTAAATACTGTTTATTTTTAATTAATCAACAAATCATTTAGTCTATGAAAAAAATAACAAATTACCTAAAATATTACCAGAGGATTTAGCAAATGAGTCTACAGATCTCAGATTTTCAGTTTGTGTTCAATGTCTGTCTGCATACCTGTCAGCAAGACTGCCCAACACCCACCACGCTAAATCTATTTATTACTTTCAACAAAGACGCTGGGTGAGCGTCAAAGTGCCTTTTATGCTGTTTCACCATTTCTGCTTAAGAAATCAGAAAAAGATGAATTAATTATTTGTTCTGGATTATTTTTCCTATTTCTGGGACTACAATCCCGGTTCACAATGATATTTGTGTTATTCATATAAACAAAACTGGAATGAATTTATGGAATTGTGCAATTTCACATAACTTTTGTTAGCTCTTTTTCACAGTTGTGCATTAAAGACATCTTCACAAAAACAAGCCAAGTCATCAATTATTAATTTGACCCCGTTTTCCTCAACTCGGAGCATGTTATAGCTTCTGCTTAAAGCAAGTTAAGTTCTGTGAAGGATGTCTGAATTAGTTTTAAAAGCATTTCCTTGAGAAATAAAGTATTTCAGAAGAGGATATTTGAGCACGAGGACCCACTCTGCCACACTAACAAACTCTTCAAGGCGAACTTCAAATCAGATCAAATGGATGATGCAAATGTACCACAATCACCAATTACAAACACGGAGGAGTTTAATTTGTCTCTTGGCCTCAAAGCTTAAACTCTGCATCTAGTTAAGGAGGACTTTTTCATATTATTATCAATTAATTTTGCATCAAAATTGAATGATTTTAATAAATTCCAAATTGTGCCAGGGTTTCTTAATGAGAGATTGTCGTCACTGATCAATTACTGTTTGACTGCGTGGGTGTGTGCATGTTTCCCTTTACGTGCATTTATGCGGTGGAGTCGGAGAGGAGAAGACTAATGAATTGTCACTTCAAAACCGCATGCACACACACACATGCACACGCACATGTACTGTCTAATCTATTAGTAAAATGTCAGCATGCTGCAGAGCAAGTCTTTGTGAAGATAGTCATTTGTCATATTTGGAGGTCTTATCGCACCTTTCTGTAGCGTCTCTTTGCTGTGAATGTGAAGGTCGCCCTGTCACTGCGTCGGATGTAATGAAGTTAAAGTCCTTTTCAGTGGAACATGGTCACAAGTTGACGCAAGATAGATTGCAAGGTAATATTGTTGTCGATTGTCCATTAAAGGGACAGTTCAGCCACAAATCAAATATAGTCATCTCAGTAGAAAGAATATGCTTCATACGAATCAATTTTCAGTTTGGGTGCTTTGAGCAAATGAGGCAAATGCACTCTGAAAATCAAACTCTGCATCATGCAGCCATTATTTTACTGCACACAATAAAATGAGGAATATTTACGAATCATTAGTATAGCTAAATGCTAAATTTAGCAATCCATCTATGATATACTACATAGTGTTTGTTAATTAGTTGAAAGCATCACTTTAAATTTTTCAATATTAATAACTCTAAAGGTTGTCAACAAATCATGACAGAGTGCATTAATAATATAAGATATGATTATCTGATTGAAATTGTAGGACGATACAACCAAATTCTATTTGATGACTACCAACTAACAGCAAGGGATAAAAGTCACTGTTTAAAAAAGAACAATAAAAAAGCAATATAAAGAACTATATACAAACAAAACATTTCCTTGATTGCTGTGGCAGCTAATAAGGTTCAGAGATTTTTACACTGTGAGGTAAAGATGCTAAAGTATTCCCCTGTGAGTTCTTTGCAACAGCGGGAAGAAAAAACTCCTTTTTAATAGGAAGAAACTTTCAACAGAAACAGGCTCAGGACGGGTCAGACATCTGCTGCAGCCGGTTAGGCAGAGAAAAGAAGAACGGGCGTAGGGAGACGGGACAAAAATAGGACCAAACACAGACAATAATTTAATGACATGCTGCAGTGGCGTCTAAACACACACATGGGTAAAAAGAGGTGAGCAGAGAAGCAGTGCTCACTGCATTACAATGTGTCACATGAAGTCTCGCATAACTAATGGATGGTTTAGGGTCACGTCATCCACTCTTAACTAGAAGCTTCATGACAAAGGAAAGTCTGATCTTAAAAATAGAGAGGGTTGCTGTCTCTGCGGGTTTTTGTTTTTTATCAACACCATATTGCTCAAAAGCTGACCAGTCACTGGATTTTCCTCCAATTAAAATCAAACAAAGCTTAAACGTTTCCAAAGCTGTGGAGCAGACTCATATCAGCCATGCGTAAAGTGATCCAGAGGTGAATAAGAAGATGATCCTGAATGACAGATTGCCTGCATTTAAACAAGGTAAACTTTTTTAGTAAGAAAGCTTTAATCTAATGAGAAATTTAGAATGCAGCTACCACAGAGCAGTGTTGTCTTGTTTAGCCATCATACTAGTGAAGCTAAATAATGCATTCTGATTACAAGCTTCCATGCAGACAACTGAATATCTCTTAACTTTCTGTCATGTCTCTTGCACATATTTCTCTGTGTCACAGAGCCTCTTTCAAAGTTCTGCACACCACAAATCAGTGGCTTTGTGGGACTTTTTAATAATAAAAAAGTTAAATATCTACAGTTGATCTGTTCCAGCCTTTTGACCTGCAAAAAAAAGAGCGAGAGAAAGAGAAGAAAAAAATTCCAAATAAAGTCTGCAGTGTCTCTGTAAATCCTTGACTCAGCTATTTCCTTTGTAATGATGAAACCTGCCTATATATCTCCATCCCTTTGAGATTTGGCTCAAGGAGAAAAAAAGTATTTGCTGTAGCTGCATGGCTCTTTCTGTAAGGTGACTTATTGAAAGCCTCTGTTCACCGCCCACCATTCTATATCTCTCCTGGTGTGTGGATTCAAAGCGGTCATGCAAATCATACGATATTCTTTAGAACACTGTCTAAAGGAGTACGCTGTCTTAGGAAGCGCTCTCATTAAAGAAGCACTCTGTCTCCGACTTCTCTTGAAATTGTAAACCCAACGTAATATGTGGACTGAACTCAAACTTTCAAAGGCTTGAATTCGGGCCTTGATTTAAACATATGCAATAGAGAATGGCGTGGACGAACAATTCCCAACAGGGAGCAGCCCTTAGGGGGGGAAAGGGTTAATGAGAGAGGTCAGCAGAGATTAGTTCAAGCAAATATAAATCAGTAATTTAAGCTGCTACAACATAAACAAGTTCAACTTAAAATATGTCACCTTTTTAATCAAGTCTCTCACATGCATGTTGTTATTAAAGGTCTTCAATTACATGATTTCAATTTGGTATAGATATACACTGTTCCAAAAAATAGTAAGGTCAAAGTATCTTACTGTATATTTTACAGTTTTGTACTGTCTTTCTAGAATAACATTAAATTTACATAAGTAGACTGTGATTTTACATGTCAAAGGTAAAATAACATCACTGTAAATATAGTAAAACACAATTTACTTGTTTTTTAAATATTTTTTTTGGACATATGTATATTTAGTTTGTAAAAATACATTCAGAAATGTATCATAATTTCACAAATATTTGTCTGTTATGTGAGAGAATGATCTGTTAAATTCAAATTTAATACTATGGAAAAATATATAAAATGATCGAAAATTAATGAGAATAATCAATAATTAAAGGAGTATTTGAATTCTAATTTTGCTGAAAATGTCATGTCATCTAGGTCTGATTCAATAATTCAGAGGCAACAAGTGAAAATATAATTAATAGGAATAAAAACTTTTAAAAAAACATATAAAACATTGCACGGCCACGCTGTGCTAATTATATATTTTAAAAAATAAATGTAGAGGTAGGAATTGCAATTAATATAAATCTATTAAATTCACAACATTCCTGAACAGAAATAGGCCTCTGCACCTGGGGTGAGGGTGTGGCCATGAAAACAATGTGACATGCCATTGGATGTTGGGACACATAATAATAACATGACGCTAAGCATTGGCCAATGAATGTGAACTAACTACCACAAGGTCGCGGGCATGGCAGCACTGTAGGAAAGAATCCTAATATAAAAGTATCTTACTGCATTTTACAGTTTTGCTCTGTTCTTCTAGAATATCATTAAAGTTACGTAAATAGACTGTGATTTCACATTTCAAATGTAAATTAACGTTAAATCACTTTAATGTAATAAAACATAATCCCATGCAAAATTAGTGCAACAAACTATTTTCATTACTGAAAATAACTGTATTTTTATGAGAAAGTTATTTTCTGTTATTTTACGGTAGTATTTTGGCGGCCCAGCTGCCAAAATATCACTGTGTTTTTAGGATTTGTTTGTTTTTCCTATTTATAGATAATTTCATTGTTTAATCACATTAACATGTTCCTAATTTAATGTTTAAAATCACTTGAAAAGGCAGGATCCCATGTAAAATTAGCGCAACAAACTGTATTGTCATTACTGGAAATAACCACATTTTTATGAGGAAGTTATTTTCTGTTATTTTACGGTAGTATTTTGGCGCCCCAGCTGCCGGAATATTACCGTTTTTTAATATGTTTTTTTTTTAACAGTGTAGCTTAGTCCTATCCCTAACACTACCCCTGGTGGTTGTTAAGAAGTTAACACAACAGGGCTCTGCAGTAAATCTGAATGCCCTACATGGGGATGCTTGAGGTGGATCAGATATATCAGAAGACTGGAAAGAGGTCCACTTCTGTCAGTCAAGAACAGGAAGTTGGGGCCGTCCATCCTGGGTGGAGGGCCGAGGCCCCATTCTCATATAATTAATTAAGTCTGTGCTTTGGATGGCAAGACCTGAAGACGGGCAACTGCTGCCTTTTGTTATTATACATGTAATCCTCGACATGCCAAATGTACACATTCCTCAGCTGACTTTTCTCCAGTAATTAATTGGTGAGTCTATAATATCTTTTTGCACCTATATGAATGTGTGGAAACAGTGAGAATTATACAGTAAAGACTTATGTAAATGTGGTTTGTGTATTTCCAAGCAACAAAGAAATCTGCTGCTCACAGCAGGAGCCAAAACAACCAATCTGTTGTGCACCAGCTTCTGAGGAAACTCTGCTTACAAGGAGCTAGAGGCTGAAAGAGAGGCTGGCCCAGATAACTGGATAACATACTACACACGCAGTCACACACAGACAGACACACATACGCACTGACAGACACACACAGTGTCAAAGTTGTCCAATTTTCTCTTTGACTCTTTAACCTGCACATACACCCAGAAGCAATCTACTGTCACACAAACACTCACGCTCACATTCCCCCTCAATCTTTGATATAATTTTCTCACACATAAATTGTACGCATGCCTGCCTCTCTCTCCCTCTCTCTCTCTCTCCAGCATATTTCCAAACACACACACGCATGCACACGCGCCAGCGCAGATGGTCATGTTATGTGCTCTCGCTCAGCAGATGCACAAGAGCATTAATCATGAAACAAGACTCAAACAGAGGATTTAACTCTTACTACAGTTTTTAAAGACCTCTAAGACCCCTTTAGTTTTCTTTGACCGTCAGAGAAATCCTGCCCATCTCATATGGTTAGACTGGAACATCACACAGTGTAAGTAACTGGACAGCATTGTGTGTAATGAGTCATTGTTGTCAGATGTCAGGATTTGGTGAGGGAAAAGGCAGACACAAAGCCAAATAACGCTTTTGAATGCTTCTGTCACAGCTTGGCAACCTGTCCAGGGAGTCCACTGCCTTTCACCATCACCAAATCCAAGTGACAGCAATGAAGGTCTTAAGTAATAATTATGTGGCTCACACAGCTCACAAACACAAACCACTTTGTCTAAGCATGCATCGTGCTATCTACAGATGGCAAAACTTTCTATTTAAGATCCTCTTTGTACAAGTCGTCATATTAAACTATTTTTAACAATGCAGCCTAACACCAGCCTTACTAAAGTTTTAAAAACTGTAAACCAACACAAAAATGTCAAACCCTTATTTTAAAAAAACCCATCCTCATCACAAAAAATGGTACTATCAACGATTTTCTTAATCAGATTACTCTGTACAAACGACCTCCCACAGAAACTAGTGTGTGTGTGTGTGTGTGTGTGTGTGTGTGTGTGTGTGTGTGTGTGTGTGTGTGTGTGCGCTTCTCCTGTGCAGCTCGGGAAACCTAACCCTCAATCATACACAGTTTCCCATAAATGGCACTCAGTCATCAAAACTCTGAGAACTGTAATAAAGAACTGTAGCATTGTGCTTATCCTGGGGTGACATGCAGCAGCAATAATAACAAATCACATTAAGCAGCTCTGTGGTCCTACGTAGCTCTGGCAAGGTGAACGGTATTTCTCACCAGGTACCACTGCTGTTAAATTTATGCAATAAGATCCAGACATTTTTGGGACAATGACCCATTATGGCTTTTTATAAGAACAGCTACAATTTTGAAATAGTTAATGGCATGTTTTTATTAAATCCCCTGCAAAAGCCAAAAGCCACATTTCTACTGTTTAATTTAAAAAGAAATCCAGTGAGTTGGTGCACAAAGGCAAAATTACTAAAAAAAAAGAAAAAACGTGTACCTGTCCAACATTGATGGTTTTGGGTTAATTTTATTATTAATTGATTGATTATTTTTTAATTGATGTGATTAGCTCACTGGCGGACAGTAGCTTTATTGGCCAACACATGGAGAAGGGTAAAGTGTCCGAACCTCGAAACAAATTCAGAAAAAAAGAGGGTTGTTTTCTACCTTGTTGGTCTGCAAAAACTGTGTTTACAAAAACATTTATATGGTTCCATACACCACTCAGAGGATGAATCCTATTAACCTTTCCTTTGTTGTTTTCTAGCACCTCCAGCAGTTTGGAAAAAAAAAAGCAAATAAACAAATAGAGGAACAAAAAAAAACAATAAAAATATGAAAGAAGCAGAGGACACAACGTTACTCAGGCATGACTGCCTCTGACAGGGAGAGGCGTTTTTATTAGCAGCGGGTCTGTTTACACTCCCAAAATGTTAATATGAATTATAAGAGACAGGCAGTGAGTATTTTGTTATAATTGTAATTTTTCCTACCACACACACATATGCATTCACAGTGGTGTGATCTCGACTGCAGCTGCACAGCCTGTCCTCCAGCTCCTGCACATGCATGCAAACAGGAGGTTCAATATTGGGATTTTCTTCTGCCTGAAAACCATGTTGTGAGACAGCCTGTCTTTCAAAGTGTTCTTCTAGCTTTTTAAGTATTCTTAAGGTAATGTCTCCTGTCCTCTGTGTTTTCAGTTAGCCTCGATATAACAGACAGGAGACGTCCTTTAACACTTAAAACAGGTGACGATATGTGGGATCTGTTTTAAACATGCAAACAAATCTTGCTGAAACAGAACTAAGCTATAACGGGTTTAATAATTAATTCATGAGGAGTTGACACACAAGCATGCACAGCATTTTGTCTCCCTAAACAGAAGAAAGGTAGCAGGGAAAATAGAAGAGCAATATAGTGATATCAAGCAGAATTGTCATCTTGTTTAATTCTAATTTTCTCATTTAGAACCAGGAAAACACAGGAGAGGACACAAGAGTCTATCTGTCTGTGTAGACAGCAGTAATAACATTAAATGAGAAATGTTGTGAGTAATTATCTGATAGCAACACAGAATGCCCAAGAGCTTCACACGGTTCTGTTCAAGTATAGACTGAAATGTCACCTGATGCCAGAATTTAGTTTTTCCTACATACCTACAAGTGAAGATACAGAAAAGGTTAAATGAAAAAATAATAAATGTATTAAATGTGTTTTTTTTATTATAAAACATAAAACAAACTGCTCTTAGTTATTTACAGCTATATTATTTACAAAATAATGAATCCTGTTTATCTATGAATTATATTCCCTCACAGCATGACAACAACAACAAAAAGCCCCGAGCAGCAATTCAAAGAGATTCTTTCTGCCACACAATACTGTCTTGGGATGCACTGTCACAGGTCCACATGCTTTAACTTTTCAAGATTTCACTGTCACATCTCTCCGTGTTAAAGTGAATTGTATTTTTAAACCAGAGATTTTATCACATCCCCCCTAAACTGGCATATCACCTCTATCAGCTCATAGAGGTGATATGCCAGTTTAGACATATCACCTCTAAATGCATATTCATATTTTCCAAAAGTAATGAGTCACAGATTCAGTTACTCACACAACACTTTTAAATACTTACCATGTTAAAACCATATGTATTTTTTGAAAGTGTTTGCATGAATGATTGTCCAGTAGGTGGTCATGTCATCTGCCCATTTCCCTGTTTTTCCTCTGGTCTGATACTCTTTGTTTAGTGTTTAACCTGTTTTTTCTTACCTGAGCTACAGCATTCACTACCTTGGTTACTGTAGCCCAAGCAGTTTTTTTTTCTTTCTTTTAAGCCGCTGTCACTCACAAGAAAACGCTTTGGATAAGTGTGCTGTTTCTTTTTTCTTTTTTTCTTCTGCAGTCTTGGAGCTTTTTGCTGTAACTACCATGCTTCTCCCCTACAACAAATACAACTATTGTTTTCTCAGTGGTCCACATAAAGGTGTTTGCTCATATGGAGACATCCACACTGTAGGAGAGCAAGCTTGTGCCTGTCACCTTAAAATCATTCTGATTCACTTTTATGGTTAAAAACAGAATAAAACTGAAATTTAAAAAAAAGAAATTTGTATGTGGCCTTATTTTATGAGCAAAGTAAATGTAGTGTACGAACATATAACCAGTCTTGTGGAGTAACTGAATACATGCACTGGCGCTACGTATTTAAAATACAAAATATGAGTAACTGTATTCCGTTACAGTTACCATTTAATCTAATTTTGGTAATTTTGCTGGCAACCCAAACAAAACACACATTAAGAAGCTCTAATGTAAGTGTCCTGTGAATGTTGGTGCCGTCAGTCACAACGGACCCACCAGTGCAACAGAGACAGCAGTGCACGGGCAGGAATGCATTTCTTACTTGGAAATTCCAACACCGTTTTACATTTAAAGAAGAAAGGGATGGGCGAAATCTGACCGTGAAATGCAAACTCTGTTTGCCAGCAGCCGAGCTGCTCTCAGCGTCAAAAGACTCCAACCTAAGGAAACATCTGGAAGTAAGTTCTTTTTTAAAAGCTAATGTTAGCCTACCACAACTACCTTGTTGTAGTTGTGCTACCTACCTGGGTTATGTGTCACTTCAACATCTTCGGTGTGCTATTGCTGTGTGATTTATTACTAACAGAAACAGACAGAAAGAAAACATATTACTGATACAGAAATAGTTTTCAATACGAGATCACTGCAAACAGTGCAGCCTTACCTAATGGCCACCCTACTGTTACTCATTTTATATAAAGATTTATAAATCTAGTTGGTGTTGCTTTCAGAGCTGCACATGAATTTTTGCAGCTAGCAAGTTGTTAATGCTTTCCATCAAGTCTAACAATCTGCAGTCTATGAACTAACCTTAGCTAACACCAGCTAACAATGTTAGCTCGGTGGCGAGTAGCCTTGAGTAATAGTAAGAAATCACACAGCAATAGTACATTCATGCAGTTGCAAAAAGCATGACAATATATTAAGTAATCCAAAGTATTCGGAATACCTTACAAACTACATTTTGGACCATGTATTCTGTAACCTGTAGTGGAATACATTTTAAAAGTCACCTTCCAACACTGCATATAACACATAACATATAACCTCAGTATAGGCCATCAACAGCTTTGAAAATGTCTGAAGTCATCTGACAAATCCAGCATGAGCTTCCTGTGATACAGATCACTACTGTCACAGGACTGAAATCTAAGAAGACATTATTTGCAACAAATGAATGAAAAAGAACACTGCCGACCGCTAAAACCATCCCACACCAGAAATGTAGGAAAGCCAGAGCACATGGTTTCACAGTTCATCAAGCAGCTCTGAGAAAATCCTGCATGACTTTCCCATAATACAGCTGGCCTGGCTGCCACAAAAGAACAGAGAATTCTGATCTACTGTTAAATAAGGAAGCAGAGAGCCTGCAATGAAACATCTGTGTGCTAAAGCCATCCCACAGGACAGGTCCTGTTAAGCCTAGTGTGGTAAGCAACATGGATTGTGGATTTGATGCATGGGTGGATTAAGGCCCCCTGGAACCTAACTGTACACACACCACTTTGTCTGAAACCATTTCGAACAACAACACCGGAGGGATCTAAAAGGTGCTAAGAGTTTTTGCAGCCTGCAGTCACAAGCTGTTAATGTCTTGATCCCCGATTCAAGCAGAAAGCTGAACATATTACATCGTTATAACACCCTGTTTTAGTGAGGGATCGCCAGCGCTGGAATAAGAAGCTGTTGCTCATACCAAATGCTGTTCACAACCTAAGGGATGCTGCTGTTTTTCAGAGAGTGGTGGAAAGTACATTCAAGGCACTTGCATTATGCTGAAAATGTCAGTTTTAGACTACTTCATACCTGCACATTTCAGATGGAAATATTGTCCTTAAATCTAATTTATTAGTTTGAAAATCGGCATAACTTGTGAGCCTGCCTTAGTCCACAAGTCATTACCTGTGCTTGACATAAGTTAGACAATTGATAGGCCATTAATTGAATGCTAGTGACCCAGTTATATAAAATGCTGAACCTGCACAACTTAATGAGGACTCCTTTTTTATTCAAGTTCAGTTAGAATAAACAGTGATTGCAGATTGTACAGGAAAAAAGCAACACTGACATTTAGATTAGTTCCATGAGACTCACTCTGTCTATATACGTCTGTCTACAACGAGGTAAAAAATGTCCCAGGAAAATGGAACAACAAACAAACAATGAACGTCCTGCTTTGCTCCTTGTAGTTGGTGGTAACGCTTAAGAAGACAGAAAGCAATAAATCTGAATGAAAAGCTTACCACTGCCACTTTAAGCAAGCACTTTAAGAAGTAGTTACCTGACAGACAGGTAAGACAGAGTAGTATCGCTCATCCACCCCCATGGCACTTCTGCTCATTATTATTTTCCCTTTCCCGTAGTTTATGATGTGTCCTTGTATCTCAGGGTTCCACTTCTTGTTTATTTCTGGGCAAGATAGGGCAATAAAAATGATTTTTCCTTTTTGATCAATAATTGTAGAGGATATTTGCACGATTAGCTGTGTGCTTTGTCATAGTTTCAATCACTTGCCTGTGAAGAAGAAGAGAAAAAAGAAAACACACAATAAAAAGCTCTATTTTTGTCACAAATTAGAAGGGACTGATATGCGCATTTGCATGCATATTAACAAAAACTCCAACAAATTTATTTCAGATGAGCCCTGGCACAGTGATTCAGTAATCCTGATATTTCATTAGCCCAGACGACCTACATTCCCTGGTGCTTTGGATTAGCAGAGCCTGAGCTACTACTGTCAGTCATCTGATCTCATATCATATTTGTCTGAACCACAGCGTGTCACAGTGACTGTGATTAGTGGTTGACACTGCTCCCTTCTGGGAATAACATGGGGGCTCAACCCAGTGACACTTATTAGCCCTCATCACAATGAGCAAGTCTCATGGGGAATTATAAGGATAGACCTTTTAAATAGAGCATTATGGGGTTAATGTTTCTTTAAGATTTCTCTGTGTCCTATAGTGAAATGTTAATCACTATAAATTGAAATAAACAGAAATGAAACAAAAGGACCCAAGAGACGTAACGCATGCTTAGTTCAGATTTAAACAGTGTACGATCCTGTTCAGAATTTACACATAATAACTTTAAACACAGAGCAAATTCCAAAGGGAACAATTTGCACTAAGCTGACAGGGGCTTGAAAGCTTGATTTTAAAACTTGCAGGATTAAGTATCACTGCTGTCAATACACAAACCTCAGATAAGAGACTAGTGATAATGTAAGAGCTAAGTGGATGAGTGGCCTGGCTTTGCTATTTACCAGATGAAGTGGGCACTTTCTGTTACACTTGTTGTATTAAGAGTGTAATCATCCCTCTATCTGTCTCCACTCGCCTACAGTCTTTGAAAGACTTAGGAGGGTGACACATACAGTAACAAACATAAAATACACTGTAATGCAGGTATAAGTGTAAATTTAAACATCCCAAAAAAAAGTGTTTTGCACAGAAAAATCAGAGACTAAAATTGTCATTGTGCAAATATGAAAATGTATTTAATAGGTAATAGATTACACAGAGCATAACCACTGTAATGCTCACTGATCCTAAAAAATATGATCAGGGTGTCATTATTGATCCCTGCAGGGAAACCTCTTCTCTGAATTTAGCCCGTCCCAAGTATCAGCAGCAGCTATCGGACTGCTAACTCCAGTATAAGTGCACAGAAAGATGCAAGTGCACACAGAGGTTTTCTGCCATGACCCAAGCATAATGAATCTGAAGTGATCAATGTTTATCAAATAAATTAGTCTAACATGCTTTTAAGCAAAATATCCAAGAGTAGACAAGCATAAGCATCTCACCTTCATATATATGCAGTTTACATCTATATGTGTCAAGATGTGTCATCACTCCATTTAATTATATTTAACATTAGTGTGCAGCATTGCCATAACTAGTACATTAATTCATTTTTTGTACACAGACTGAATATAGGTTCGATTTCATCAATGAAACATGATAATTCCAATTTGTAAATTACAGTAAGGCTTCATTTAAAACAAATACGTAAAGCAAGATATGCTTTAGGGTGGAAGATTAGCAGGAGCAGGTATTACAGACAAACAGCTTTGTAGTCAGATTCACCGCCTGCTAATCACGTTTTGCTTTAAAGCTTGAAAATGACAACAGACAAAAATCCATTAGCACCTTCAAAACTGGAGGTACACGCGTCAGTAACTGACGTCTCCACAGCGACATCCATCTATGCTTCTGTACGTCACACTTGTCCTGATCTTTAAACCACAGAATTTTAAATTAGTGTATGTTTAAGCCATATGTAATAACATCTCCTGAGGTTCCTGAAGTATTTGGTACGCACAAGAATGTCAGCCCAATCTGGAATGCCTGCGTTCAAGTACAAAAATCTTGGCAGAATTTGGATTCCACATATCCATTCCTTTTTAACCTTTAGCCATGCTGGGGCACAATAACCAAAAATCATCCTTCAGAAAATAATACTTGTCAGAGGCTGCCGCTTGGGGCTAATGCTGTATCCTTATTCTTGATTTAAACCCTGGTTTCTGTGGTGGAAAAGAGTCTTCTTCTGGAAAGTGTCTGGGAACAACACAACTATGCTGACTTTGATATTTTCTGGAGGTTTCAAAGAACACCTACAAAAGCTTCTTTAAAAGGGAACATGATGGGCGAGCTAATAAAGAAACAAGCTACATGGATACAGTGGGGCAAAAAAGTATTTAGTCAGCCACCGATTGTGCAAGTTCCCCCACTTAAAATGATGACAGAGGTCAGTAATTTGCACCAGAGGTACA
>NW_005187594.1:201278-207414 GCF_000239375.1 Pundamilia nyererei
TCTCTTCTCCCCTTTGGTTTTCTTTCTCTCCCTCTCTTTCTTTCATTCTCTCTCCCTGTCCTATCCCCCAGACATGTCTGTCCCGTTTGTAGCAACTGAAAATAAAATAAATTCATAATTATAATAAAGGTCAATCAAATGGACCAATATGGCAAGGCCATGATGATCCACTTGGTAAAATAAATCCGGCATCTTTCTTGGCCTTAAGACAACAATTCTGATGGCTAAAGATCCAAACGGGACACAAAAAAGAAAAAAGAAAAAAAAGCAGTGTTTAAGTACCAAGTCCAAGTAGTGCCACAGAGAAAGAAAAAAAACATGTAATCAATGGGCAGGATTCAGCATCTTGTAATTAAGCATCCCATTTTGCCTCGATCTTGCAGTTTCTACATACAGAAAAAGAAACAAAGCTTTTTATTTGAAGTAAGTATTTTAATCAGTTTAAACCATAAACAAGTTACACCCATTGGTAACCTCAGTAGTTTATAGACATATTTCATTTGTCCAATCATATGGACATACATAGAATACCATCATTACTATTATTATTATTATTATTATTATTATTATTATTATTCAGCATTTCTCAAGTTTGAAAGTTCCAGAGGAAAATGATCATTATTCCTAAAGTAAACAAATGTGTGTCATGTGCTCCGAGAGAAAGCTTGAAGGCAGTCAGTATTCAGAGCATAAACTGTGGATATGAATCACCCACAGTCATCATCACATCAAACCTTAGAAAACATTAAATCCATTTTGAGCTAGCAAAGCATCTGGATTTTGGAAGGGAACAATGAAATCTAACAGCAAAGCACCATATTGTTCAAGATCAAAGCAGCCTTTGGCAGTGAAATTTTCATAAAGACATTATGTTGTGAAATAATGACTTATGATTCAGAACAGACTACGTCCTGAATCAAAGGAAGATATGTTAAAAATGTACATTACGTTTGAAGTCGGACTCATTTTCAGGATGGATTATTGAAAATAAAGGAAATATGCAAGTCCCACAAGAACAATTATTTAATGAATGCTGGTAGTGAACTGCTTTCAAGGGAAAAGTGAAAACCAACGATGTAGATGTCAAATATAATTACATTACAGGTTAAAGCAAGAGAAATTTGTAAAATTCATAGTTCATCACCTATGATTTGTGCAATGTACTTTCTTTGCTTATTTAAGGATTTGCTCATAAGTTACACGTGTTATGTTGGCTAATGTATCTTATTACCCTGTATTCATATATATGCAGCTAAAAAGTTGTGTTTTTGTTTTGTTTTTAAGAATAAGGAACAATGTTAATGTCAAATAGTTCTGAGAACAGGCCTATAAATATTACAATCCTTACATGTTTTAAATCTGGCTAATCTCACATTCAAGATACTTTCTCGTGAACCTCGTGTAGCTCCAGTTATTAGATTTTCAGAAGTTCCTTTAAATCACAATTCAAAAGGTTTTCTCTGAATATTTATCCCTCAGATCCCTCAGGATACTACAGTAGACCTGCATGTTGACAGTTTCCCCGAGGGATGAATTCACAGTGTGCAATCCAATGAATGTTGAAATAAAGGCATTGTTCCCCCAGTGTTGTTTCTGGGAGAACCTGCCAGAACCTTCTTTGCCCAAAGGCAAAGAAACTGAAAACTGCTCAGTTATAGCTGGAGACCAAGCTCTCAACACCAACCTTGACAGAAAATTCAGGTAAGTTTAAAAGTCAAGTTAATGCTTTCTGTCTATCCCAACATATCTGAGTAGATGACCTTGAACATGAGCTTTCAAAAGTTCATGTTCTTACAGCTGAAAACCGTCCACTTTTATCCAGTAATAACAGATTACCATAGGCTGGATCATGCTGAGCTGCCTCTTTCAGCTAACATGAACATTTTGGGAGCGCAAAAGCTTCCTTATTTCTAATGTAATGACAAATTTGGCTGATAAAGACTAAAACTAAATACCTTCAGTATTCAGTATTTGATATTTTAGTTTAGTTTATTTTGTCATTACACACTATCATTTAAGATTGCTTTTCCCCCCCAGTTTTTAACTATAATGGTTTTCTGAGTTACCATAGCAACCTGTCTATGGGCAAATTGGACTAATTTAAACGAGGAGTTAAATTGTTGTCCTGCTTCTCAATACCTTTTGATGACCTCACATTACTCTCTTTATTGCCCCCGAATAGCTACTTGTATGTCATTCACAGTGGCAACTGTAACAATGTTCTGCTATAAACATCTCATTTGTCAAGTCTTGGCCTCTTTTTACGAATCACAAGGAGGGAAGTTTAAGAAAAATTCACTATCTGGCCTTATGGGGGTTTGTTGTCCCAGCCTAAATTTCCTGCACTGCAACTCAAATACAGTCCGTATCCCTTTCAACCCCAGTGGTCCCTGTAGCAGGAGTGAGCCTTTTCTGTTATTAAACTGCAACCAGCTGCTGTTATTTGAGGGTTTCAGAGTGTGGCACACTGAAGTGAAAAAGTAGTCTGGTATTACTCCGACTGAAATGAATGCAGCATTTATTGCGCTTTCATTTCTGATGTATTACATTTGGTGGAGTTACAGGTGAGAATTTTTCAGAACAGATTTAGAAGCATCACCACAGCTGGCTTGTATTTTCACTCTAATTTACAGGTTTAACTGGGAACAATTTTGCCCCGTAGTTGTGCAGTTTGTACTTACAGTTCTGTAACTGTTCATGATGACTGAATGGGAAATTTCAGGTCAAATTTCTATAAAAAATAGCCTAGGGCTTATGTATTAACACATAAGCCCTTTCTCGGTTTCTGTCAGCTGCTTTTACAAAATATGTCCTTGTTCCGCCTTCAGACAGAACCTTAAATTTCTAAAATGCAGAAAGGTTCACACCCATCCTCATCAATCCGACGTGCAGGGAGATTGACCACCCCCCAACCCACCTCCAAGGCCAGCTGTGACCCCGGGACAAGGCCAGTCCAGCCCCTGAACCACCAGCTAACCCCCACCTGAGGCAGGGTGTTGGAAGTCTTGCCCACTCTAAATTTGTGACAAAGCTAAATTTGCACTCTTGTAGCCAGACCCCTTTTCCCCACACTGACATTATTATAGCCAATAACTAAAATACATTTCCAAACTGTCATAATGAATCCAGGATGAAAAGTACAACATCCCACAAGCTGTGTTTAACTGTGATTTTAGGTGCTTTAAAGAGGATTTTTCCTCCAAAGATTAACTGTGATTGCTGTGTAAAGGGCTAAAATTGTAATGCCTCCTGAGCCTTGGTGCAGCAAAATGCAGCTGGGAATTTTAAATCCTTTGGATATAGATGAATCATTGTCTCTGACCAAAGTTTCTCTGCTTCTTGATTTAGAGGTAGTGTCCTGGTCTGTGTTCTTTCACCCTGATGAATTAAAGCCCAGCGACTGTCACAGAAGGACAGTCCTGCTTGTGTCTCGACATTTGATGAGTTTTGTCTCAAAACATGAGCTAAAGCTCCTCGATCGCTACGTGAAAACCATTAGGAAGCATTTTCATTTGGTGACCCTTACCTTATGTCCTCCTGTATTGAGCCTGAGAGGGGTCAGGTACGGGTCAAAAATCATGTGACTGGTTTCGATGTCGATGGGAGACTGCCTTTTCCCAATGGCACACAGGTTCCAGGCTGAGTTCACCAGACCCCAGAAGGATGGAACTAGTGTTGGAACGAGAGGGAAAAAAGAAAGCAATTATTGTGTGAGCGCCTGTGCATGCCTGTGCACATGCAGGCACAAGATCAAACCATAAAAACAGAAAGAAAGGGAGCAGATGAGCTTCATTATGATGGGACAGAAGTGCTGGTGGAGTTTAGGGAGATTTAAATTTACATATGGCTTCATTAAAATCCAACTAAAAAAAGAACTTTCATTAAAGTCTCCAGGTTATTATCTGCAAGTACAAGTAAGGCGGAGAAATGGACTTCTTAAAAGTGACTCAAAAGTTCTCTCCATCGTTTTTATTGCACATAATTTACAATACCAGAACTTGGCAGACCCACAGGCTAAGCTGAGCCTTGCAACAGAAATATACCTCCCCGGAATAAAGTAGTACATCTTACTTTTACACTTAAAATATTTTCATGATGGTTGTTGAATTTTCTGTTGATAACATAATAACAGCATTAATTAACATTGTAAATATAAGGATCCTGTAATTGAGTCTGTGTTTATTGTGTGAATGCTGAGTATTAAGCTCATTCTCATTCCCAGGGTGTCAGTTATTTGGGTAGATTTGGCGTGTGTTCCGAGTGAGATGACTGGAAGGGGTGTTTCAATGTTTTCCTAAAAGTAACCAAGTCATTTTCAGCACCTAAACGTAACTCTTTTTTAGTGTATTAACCTGGCAATATAGTTTTCTTTGCCTAAATACTTTAGTGCCAAACCTAGCCAAGACGTTTTTGTTGCCTGTACCTAGTAAGTGAATCAAAGCAACAATACAAAGTTAACAATAAAGCTAAAATAAAAACAATTAGTGAGGAAAAAAATCACTAACTCTGTTAACTGAACTGTAAAGGAATAAAACACTTTTGACATTCACTAGGGCACAAAGGCTTGTGTTTCATTGGTCCTCTAATGAACTGGAACTGAATGCTGAAAGGCATCACTGATGTCCCCTCATACCCAATATACAGTGCAGACCACATGGAACCATTTTTTCTCCCTCTGTGCTCGAGCACATACACTTGGAAATAAAAGAGCAGATACTTGACTGAAGTGGCGAGACTGAGCTTCATTTGATTTGGTTACCATTAATGAACAGTGCTGTGATAAAAGTCTTTGCCCCTTCCTGATTTCTTCTTCTCTTCTTCTCATACTTGAATGTTTCAGGTCATCAAACAATAATAGTAACATTAGACAAAGATAAGTCAAGTTTTTTTTTCTTTTTTAAAAAGAAGATTTAACATAAAGATTTCACACTTTAAAAAAAGGTATCAAATAAAACTGGTCCAATGGGAATATCTCAAACATTTAATTGACTCAATGATATACTCTGATTAAAAAGACACGGCATACTTTAAGCACTTAGAAATCTGCTGTGTCTGATCTCATTTAGCACTGTAATGATATACTTGCATATTCTACCTTGTAGTTGCATTAAATTGTACTGTGAATTTTAAAAATCAAAGTCTTTCTAGAAGTGAAGTAGTTTTATGCCTTTTATTATGACACAATATTTCATCACAATACTTCGTACACCTCTCTGCATTTAATTATTAGTCATTATTAATCTCTGGCTCTTTTCCACAGCGTGTCTTCGTCCTGTCTTCCTCCCCTCAACCCCAACCAGTTGCGGCAGATGGCCAGCCATCCCTGAGCCTGGTTCTCCAAGAGGTTTCTTCCTGTTAAAAGGGAGTTTTTCCTTCCCGCTTTTGCCAAAGTGTTTGCTCATAGAGGATCATTGTGAAACCTAGCCCTCAGTAAATCACATGATAGGATGGGGCTAGGCTTCACAATGGGTACACGCAAAACCTTGGCTGATTGTGACCCATGCCGGTTTTCACACCTTGGCTCGTGTGATTAGGTAGAGGATCAATCGGAGGTCCATGACCCTCTTAGGGACTCTCCCATAGGGCTTAAAATCAGGGACTCTCCACTAGTTGCTCTTAGAACTGAAGAAACTTCTCGGATGAGAAGGTGAAACGTCTTAAAGGAAACTTAAAGAAGTCCAGACGCTTATCTTTCCAAGCTCCTTAAACAACTAAATTGAACGTTCCTGTGTAAGAGAACAATTTTCCTCTTTTTTCCATATTTTTTTAATTTTGCAATACCTGTACTGCAGGATCCCTGCAGTCTGAAACGTTTAACCTCTAAAAGTTAGACTGTTCATTTTAAAAGGTGTTTTTTTAAAAACAAGAGCATGAAAATTTTCTTTGATTCTTGTCAAATTGCCATGTGGCTATGATAACTGCCATATCCAAGGTTTATAATGTAGCAGCACATAGTAACATGTAATTGTTACGTTTCGGTGTTGTCAGTGTTTTGTTTTTCCGTGACTGTCATGTATTTCCTGTTTTACTTTGAAAGTCTGTGTTATCTTAGTGTGTTCAGTTTACGTTTCCTTGTCTCGTCAGGTCTAATTTGCCCCAGCTGTGTTTCCCTCCTGTGGTCCATTCCCTGATTGCT